>NC_092709.1:130316816-130429665 GCF_047496885.1 Scyliorhinus torazame
AGCAAGTTCAGAGGGTCTCAATTATCTCATAGTATAAGAGGTGGTCGAGCTGAAACAGGGAGGTACATTGGCCATCTATCTCAAGACCCTGCAAGATGGCAGTGGGTTGAACATCACTTTAAGTGGAACAATATGATTCCACAGCATTTTCAGGCCATTTATTATGAGCGGGTATTTAAAATTGGCATTTGTATTCTAATTTTTTAACCAGAATTGGTGAAAGAATTCCAATTTACGTATCCTCAAGAGATCCTATCATGCTTTACAACAAATTAATGGTTTTTGGAATGTGCACTAGACATTTCCCCAAAGGTTGCGCTCCTCTGCTGCTTTAACTTGAGCCAACATTTCGCAGATATCCTGTTTGTGCAATCATTACTCAGACTTCTCTGGTGATGCTCTCTCATGGTGGATGTCCAAACATTCTAAACTGGAGCAACTTTTTCTAAAGGCTCTCTTGTAGCTGCACCCCTAAATCTGCAAATTGAACAATCGTCTTTGATGACAGCAGCCATTTCTACATCTTTGGTCGCAGAACAAAGTGACCAAAGACCTCTTATTACAGCCAGCATCAGAATCCCCATCCTTGACAAGTGTACTTCCAATACATCACTTGACATTGGAACACCCTGACATAATGGACTTTAACTTGCAGCATATCACAGCCAAACAATACCAGCCCTGCTCGGAGTGGCACAACACAATTGGATGCTATATCAGTGGATGCTATATTCAGCAAACTTCACAATTTGTGTTAAAGTTTCATTAACTCCCTCCCTAACAGCAGTGTGGGTGTACCTACACCATAGGGACTGCAGTGATTCAAGGACAATTAGGGATGGTCAATAAATGCTGGCCTAGACAGTGAAATCTGCATCCTTTGAATAAAAAAATCTCTGTTATTATAGGACAAATTTTATTTGGAAATAGCACAGATGATCGCAAAGATACCAGGAGCAGGATTTTGGGTCAGGACCCCAATGTCAGGGTCAAGCGTGGCCCTCGACCCCTCAGTATGTGGGAAAAATCACCCAGAAATGACTTTTCCATGAATAGACCTAATAGTGGCCGAGTGCATGTGCACAATCCAATGCCAATGAAGGATGGCAGCTGGGTCTTCAAAAATGGTAGGCCAAAAGGAAAAGTCAGAAAGAGCTGTAGCCTATAATTCGATAAGAATGAGAGAGGACACCCCATGTTATGATCGTTGCACATTTTAGAAGTTTTAAGTTAAAAGGTGGACTCAGCAGCAGGCCACTATCGTGGTGGGACAACCCCTCCATAGAGTAGCCAGCGGGTGCAGCTGTAGCCATGTAGGCAGGGAAGGCCTCAAAGCCTGCCTGAAGTGCTGGCTCCCCTGGTCTGCCATCAAGAAGCTGCTTCCGGGCAGCTACCTTGTAGCCGATTCCACGCAAGTTGACAGGAAAATTCCAGTCCGTCTCTGTAAATTGGCATTACTAGGCCTGTCACCTATCTTAATTGGTTATTCGCTGTATGTGGGCAGGTAGATTTTTCAGTCTTCAATCCCGCCTCTGGGAAAAAGGACCAAGAACAGGATTGCGGCCACCTCAGTACCTGCCTCCAAAATTCTGCCCCCATGTTCAACAAAATACTCCTCCCAATGCTGGGTTTGTAGATATTTCTAATATGTAACTTGACCTTTGATGCTGTCATCAAAATAAAACTGCATTAATGATAAAAATTGGAAGTGGACATTGGAAGTATTTATATATATATATATATATACACACATATATACTATAAAAATATGTACAATTTTGAAACATTAGCAGCTAGTGAGTCACAATAAATGAAAGACTGGAGGTATTCCAGTCAATCACAGAGTTGAGTTCTGCTGTCTGGTCAGTGTTTCCTCTTTCTATAATAAGAAAAAATGCTGTGTCAAAAACAGAGTGAAGAATTCCCCTGGGGGTCAATTGTAAGATCTGGAATTAAATTATTTTGCAGTTCATGCGATTCTGCTTATTTAGGAACACCAATAATAACCACAGAGACTTATCAATGTTTAATGCGTGTGACGAATGTGTGTGAAAATAAAAGGAAGATGTTATCAATTGTAAACCTGTTCAGAAGATCTTTGACGTCAAATATGATTGTCCCAATGAATCCATACGTATAAACAAAAAAACTACCTGCTGCTGCACAAGTTCTGAGTGTGTTTAAAACTGCAGCTTTGAAAGAAAGTTTGACTCAGGAGAACGGAAATTTCCTCTCATAAAATGTTTGCCAGGTTTTCACATTTCATGAAAGCCACCACAGTCCCTTTGAGAGAGAGCTGACTGGTATTAATTTAACCTGAAGGGCACCACATCTCAGGCGAAGGACAAGGTTGAGAAGGCGGGATTTTCATAGATAACCTCAGATGGTAGGGAATTGAACTCACTCTGTTGGCGTCACTCTACATCATGAATCAGATTTACAGCCAATCGAGTGAGCCTACCCTCACTTTTCATAATTATACAGAGAAAGCATAGGATCTCAATAAATACGAGCTTATTGAACCTCCTTGGCAGAACCTCAGTTACCAGAGAGTCACTGCAGACAAAGATCCTACAGCAGAAATCTATTCAGTAGTCCCAAAGTCAAAGGTGAACAGAACAGATCCCCGTAATAGTTGCCAAATGATTTTCGGCAAAAGGTGGAGATATAAGGGAAACATTAACAGATTTGTGAACTTGCTACGGAACGTACCCAAGACAGTTAATGTCAGTTCACATTTTCCATGGAATTATTGTTCAAAATGTACTTGTATAATGGCTGCAAATCAATGGAAAATATTATGCCTGGTTTTGAGTGCAGTTAGTGGGGTGCAGCTCAGCAGCTGCAGCACCGGGAAACGCCACGTCATTCAAAGGCAATTTGCCTTTTTTTGCCCCCCCCCTCCATCCCCCCTCCACCCCGCCCCTCCACCCCCCACTCCCCCAAACCACCACGCACCTCCAGTTTCAACCCGTTCCCAACCTCAGGAAGTACCCTGGGAATATCCCCTCACCCATCTCCTGGTAAGGCCCACTGAGCCCAATTTGCCAATAGTATCAACCTGGCACCTGGGCACCGTGGCAGTGCCCCTGCCAGCGCCAATGTGCCTGGGTGCCGGAGGGAGTGCCAGGATGCCATCTTGCCCTGTCCCTGGCCAGCTGGGGGTCACTAATAGTCTGGCAGACCCCCACAGGGGCCATTATGACTAGTCCATGTTTGTGTACCAGTACTAAATGGCACCCTGGCGAGTTCTCCCAGGTGCGGCCATTAGATCCCGGGCACCGAGAGAATCTTGCAAATGCATATTTAAATTAGTCCATTGGATCATTTAAATATACAGACCTGGATCATGCCCAGTGAGGGCAAGATCCAGATCACAATGTCTCGTGAGATTTTGTGAAGTCATACAAGGCAATTTGAGCGTCGCAAATCTCGCGAGAGGGCTCTCACGAAATTCGACGACGTTGTCCCGACACGAAGTTAGGCGCGACGAGGCCGCTAAATCGCACCCAATATCTTAATTGCACACTATCTCCTTACTCCTCAGTGTTTACCTTGAACAAGCTGTTGACAATCGATAAATCTCAAGGTGCAGATTTGCACCTTGTGAAGCTGTCAAACTTCCGAAGAATTGCCCTTTGTTTTTAATTAAATTATTTCTGGCGGAGCTTCTCGGTGGCAGCACATCATCACATAAGGATGCCTTGTTTGAGGGGGCAGGGGAGTCCAGAGTTTCATTCGCGTAAAAATGTGTTCCACTGAATGGTGTAATGTAAGCACTGAAGGCAAGGTGCGTTTGCCTTTATTGCTGGATCCTCTCAGATGCAGGGGGTCTTCGATTACACCTATGTGGCCATCAAGGTACTGAGTGAAGATCCAGGGAGATTCATCATCAAGAGGAGCTTCCACTTCCTAAATGTTCAGCTGCCATGCTATCACAACAAGAACTCTATGCCGGTGTGTGCACGCTATCCTGGCAGCTGCTCTGGCACCTTCATCCTCCAGCAAACGCAGGTGCCATAGTTCTTCATGGCACCAGCGAGAATCAGTGGATGGTTGCTAGAGGATATGGGATATCCTTTGAAGAGCTGGCTTTTGACAGCTTCACGTAACTCTGCAATGGAGGGACAGAGGGGCCACAACTATGTCATCTGATCACAAGGACCATCAAAGCAGGTTATCAGACTTTCAAAGATGCAGTTCCAATGCCTTGACCAGTTGGGCTGCGCTCTGCAATGCACCCCCCTCATGAGTGTTGAGCTGTTTAATGGTCTGCCACACTCTCCATAAATTGGCCCTTCAGAGTGGTGTGGACCTTGAAGAGGAAGAAGTGAAGAGGTGGCACAGTTCCTCAGAGGAGGAGGAGGAAGATGTAGTGAAGACAGTTCCTTTGCAGGGAGGTCGTCTGGGGCCAACGCAGGAGTCAAGGGGCTCATTGGGATGGCAGAGATGCGAATGCTGTTCTGATCCAGGCATGTTTTTCCTGAATTATGCTACCCTTTAGGACAGTTAGGTATGTGGGCCAAATACCTCTGAGTGAGGGAACACATCCATAACACACACAACTCGGAATACATCCACTGTTAACAATCTGTGATGGCACACCAGTCTCCAGACGCTTTCCACAACTCAAGGCACTTAGTCTTGCTCCCATCTTCTTCCCTCTTTTGCCTTAACTCCATCAAAGAATCCAATCACACAAGTCTGGGTGCAAACAATATCATATCTATTGTATTGATTCCTTCGTCCAGAAGCGGATGTAAAATTTCTAAACGATTCACGCTGGGTGAACAATTAAGAACCGTCCAGCGTGAAGCTATCAACTATTTTGTCCAATATGTTCCACGATCACTTGGTCTGTGGTATCAATAATATCCAAACTCAAAAAAAGCTTTTGGGTGAAGTTCCCCTAATTTTTCAGCAGGCGCTGCAGAACTTCCTGTCCCAAGAAAACACGGAACGCAGCACCCAAGAGATACAAGGGCTGGAGGTGAACGTTTTGGGGGCGTCACCCCTCATGTCGCATTTCCACGGCCCGGGCCAAATGGGGCTGTGGTTCTCGCCTCTGGGCGAAGAGCCGGCCGCCGATACGTGCGACATCCCTGGACTCGGTTGAAGGCATTCCGGCCCGTAAGCGATGTGTGGAAGCTGGTCTGGACATACCCACTGGCAGCAGGAGGACAAGCGCTCCAGACACCCTGTTTGAGGTAGGTGCCAGCCTCGGGGCTGGGCTTTGTATCTGGATGACCCAGAAGAGGGAAAGGATGAGGCTGAGATGCAGCTGAACTGTTTGGCAGTGCCCGCGTGGCCCTATTCGAGTTCAATACAATTGAATGGTTATATGCTCCAAATAGAGCTGGATATGGGAGCAGCCGTTTCTGTGGTGGTCCAGAGCACCTTCGATCTTATCAAAAGAGGAGTGCATACTTTGGGTGGAATTTGTTGGTTATTCATGCCGGCGGGATATTCCAGTCTCACTGATGGCGCACAGATTTCCCGGCGACTAGGTGTGCAGTCAGCGAGAAATCCCATTGGAAATGTCGGGACCAGAAAATCACACTGGCGGGCCACTTCTGCCACTGGAAAACATGGAGTGGATTGGCCGGTAATTCCTGCCCTTTGGCTTTGGCTGCCAAGGCAGCTTTTTTGGTCACTTGTACATGGAAATGACTAAACATCGTGGGGTCCACCCCCACTCCTATGGTTTATGGATGCCAATCAGTGCACCTTTCCTTCATTGTCATGCAAGGAAACAGCCCTGGCCAGTTGGGCTACAATTGGCTCCACCAGCTGCAGATGGATTGGCAGCATATCCTCCAAGTGGGGTCTGGCGGTTTGTGTGAGGTTCTGAGCAAATTCCCAGAGCTTTTCCAGCCTGGTTTGGGTACCATTAAAGGGGCTGTGGCCTAAATCCATGTGGACCTGGAAGCCCAGTCCCGATATTTCCATCCCGCCTGGTTCCCTGCGTTATAGTGGAGAAGGTTGAGACTGAGCTTCCGCGTTTAGAAAGTTTGGACATTATTCAACCTGAGGACTTTGTTGATTGGGCAGCACCAGTGGCCCCCGTAATGAAGTTGGATAAGACAGTCCATCTCTGCGGCGACTATAAATTGATGGTGAACACGGCTTTGAGATTAGACCTTTACTGCGCATCGAGGATTTGTATGCAACATTGGCCGGTGCCTGTACATTCACAAAATTGGACATGAGCAATGCTTATCTACAGCTGGTGCTCAATAAATCCTCCCGGAAGTAGGTCATGATTAAAACGCACAAGGGTCTCCATGAGTACACCCAGCTTCTGTTCGGAGTATCCTCGGCATTCACAGTGTTCCAGCACATGATGGAGAACATGCTGCGTGGGTTGTTGTGTGTTGTAGTTTACTTAGACGATGTGTGAATCACAGGGGACATGGAATGGGAGATTTGCAGAACCTGGAGGCGGTGTTCAAGTGGTTTTCCAAATATCGGGTCCGCCTGCACCACGAGAAGTGCGTGTATCACCCAAAAGAAGTAGTATATTTGGGGTATCAGGTGGGGTATCAGAAAGACATTGACTAGGAATCATTCCCGTGAATCAAAGATCCATATCCTTTTATTCTATTAATTTTGTTTTCCATTTCCACCACCCTTTCCCCTCTTTATGGTTTGTCTGTGTGCGTGTGTGTAAAAAGTGCCCGAGTTAGAAAACTTTGGGGGGGGGGGTTGGAGATACTGTTCATAATTGAAGGTTACTCATACTTTAAAGTTACTAACCTGGTGACTGTAGTTTATTGGACTCAAACAAAGACCGTGGGTATTTAAATAAATCTAATTTCACTGGTATTGTGACTCCGGGTCAAATGGGGCTAGAATTGACTGTTCACTAGCCCTGGATATTGCAACAAAGTTAACATCCATACAATGAGTGATGCATGACCAATGTCTTGGTCATTTGTCTTTTTGTCTCCCCAGTCAACACATCTGTTACACAAAGATCTTTTGAAATTGCAGTGCAAAAGTGCAAAATACAAATAACAAAATTGTCATTGACATCGGGAAAGATGTCCATCTGGTATCACCCACTATACAATTGCACAAAGTCAAAGTAGACCCATTTTGATCAAGTGGACACAACCAGTGAAAAATCCCTCAGTGCAAAAGAAAATCATTGCACAGAGAATAGTTCTATTTAAAAATGCATTGCTTCCAGTTAGTGTCATCCAATAAGGAGCACTATCTTCTGCAGGTATTTTCCGACCATTGGCATTTCTGCAGATAACTTGTATCTCGTTATGATCATCTCGGGATAGATTCTGAATTCCAAGTTTTTTCAATACACAGGCACAGGTTCCAGTTAAAATGTTATCCACCAATGAAGACTACGATACAATGTCATCAATGCTAGTGACAGGAAAATGTTCTTCTTACATTTTTTATAAAAGTTTGTTCAAATTAGAGCTTTAAATGTGTTTGATACAATAACTTAAAACATCTGCCTTTCCATCTATACAGCACTTAAGAAAAGGTATTAGCAGTGAACCAAATTTTGTGCATAAGTCTGAATCAAAAGGAATAGTGCAGTATATTTACAATTAAAAAATCAGTTTATTTCATTGATTACATTCATGGATGCAGCAAACACCTTCCAAACTATTTTAATAGCTAGTATATTACAAAGGATAATTATTCCACTTATGGATTGTCAGCCCAGGTAATACATAAATAGGTGATGAGGTAGTGTGATCAAGATTGTGAACAATATTTCCATGCAAAATAGAATAGAAAATTTTGAGTTGTCTCAAGACTAATGCCCATGTCCCACTTTACTTGAAACAGTAAAAGGTAATATAATTAAAACTATCTGGCTGTGACAAATACTTTCCTCCTGCGCCAAATTATTTAACTAATTGGAAATTATTTTCCAAATGTTATGGGGAGCTGGAAACATTCAATGCAGTCATAATGCAAATGGAACAGTATTGTGAAAACTACATGTATTATTTCCTGTGGAAAAAACCTCAAACAAGGTACAAAGCTAATTTGCATTGCACTTTTTAATTGATTTCTTTGTCTCGGCTTAAAATTCTAAAAAGCAACAGGCTTCAAAGATGGGAACATTTTTGACAAAAACAGAGAGGAAACAGTGGAACACGTCGTCAGGAGGATGATGACATGAGAGATTTAGCACACTGCCAAAGATTTCTTCATTGCACCATTCATGCTACTTCAGGTGATCCGGAGGTGGAATCAAATCCATCCCATCAGGGTCCCTTACTCATTTGCGCTGTCTTCCAGCTGAAAAAGTAAATTCCATTTTCAATTGCAAACATCCACCACTTTTAATGTACTCCAAATAATCTTAGTTAAATATGTTACAAAATATTATACACCGGACAATAATATATAAGATGAGCCACATTGTCAATGTCCATGCAATTTACAAGGTTAAAAAGAGGCATCCCCCTTCCCCTTCTAGTAAAAGACACATTAGAAGCTCATTGCTCAGTGTTGTCAAAGCTGTAATAATTCATGTATAAAACTGGTATGAGCAGAGCAATTGCCAGTGTGAAGACAAAGTCTTCTGCAGAGGAAGAGGAGGAAAAGGGAGACCAATCAAAAGTAAAATCTAGAGTTTGCCATTTATTTTGTACTCATGTGAGCATAAAAATCTTTGCGGACACTCCAGTGCAATACTGTGGGAGTGCTGCACGTCAGAGGTGCCATCTTGCAGATGAGATGTTAATCTGCCTGCTTGGATAGACGTAAAAGATCACATGATGAGATTTTGCAGGAGAGCAGAGGGCTTCTCTCCGGTGTCCCTTGTGTTACAACCCTCATGGGAGAACCAGATACCAAAATAACCAAATTTACTAAATGACCACCAAATATAGACATTACCAACAAGATTTCAATTTTTTTACACATTTACTCGAACACAAAACAGAACCAATGCAAATTAAACACAAATCAACAGTGAAATTATATTTCTACTGAAAAAGTAAATTTCACTTTAAATAGTCAATACAACAAACTAGCACTGCATTATACTTACAAGTAATAAAATAGAGGAATGAGTTCATTTAATTAATTATGCAACCACACTTTCTACACAAATGTAGCACTGTGTAGTTACTCAGTTGCAGAATAAGACCAAAAGACATAGGAGCAGAATTAGGCCACTCGGCCCATCGAGTCTGCTCCGCCATTCAATCATGGCTGATATTGTCTCATCCCCATTCTCCTGCCTTCTCCCCATAACCCCTGATACCCTTATTAATCAAGAACCTATCTATCTCTGTCTTAAAGACACTCAGTGAATTGGCCTCCACAGCCTTCTGCGGCAAAGTGTTCCACAGATTCACCATCCTCTGGCTGCAAATATTCCTCCTCATCTCTGTTTTAAAGGATCGTCCCTTTAATCTGAGATGGTGTCCTCTGGTTCTCGTTTTCCTACAAGTGGAAACACCCTCTCCACGTCAACTCCAACCAGGCCTCGCAGTATCTTGTACGTTTCAATAAGATCCCCTCTCATCCTTCTAAACTCCAACAAGTACAGACCCAGAGTCCTCAAACGTTCCTCAGATGACAAGTTCTTCATTCCAGGGTTAATTCTTGTGAACCTCCTCTGGACCCTTTCCAAGGCCAGCACATCCTTCCTTAGATATGGGGCCCAAAACTGCTCACAATACTCCAAATGGGGCCTGACCAGTGCCTTATACAGCCTCAGAAGTACATCCCTGGTCTTGTATTCTAGCCTGGTCTTCTATTCTTGACATGAATGCTGACATTGCATTTGCCTTCTTAACTGCCGACTGAACCTGCACATTAACCTGAAGAGAATCGTGAACAAGGACTCCCACGTCCCTTTGTGCTTCTGCTTTCCGAAGCATTCCCCATTTAGAAAATAGTCTATGCCTAGATTCCGCCTTCCAAATTGCATATCCTCACACTTTTCCACATTCTATTTCATTTGCCACTTCATTGCCCACTCTCCTAGCTTGTTCAAGTCCTTCTGCAGCCTCCTTGCTTCCTCAATACTACCTGTCCCTCTACAGATCTTTGTATCATCTGCAAACTTAGCAACAGTGCCTTCAGTACCTTCTTCCAGATCATTAATGTATGTTGTAAAAAGTTGTGGTCCCAGCACAGACCCCTGAGGAACACCACTCGTCACCGGCTGCCACCCTGAAAAAGACCCCTTTATCCCCACTCTTTGCCTTCTGCCAGTCAGCCAATCCTCTATTCATGCCAGGATCTTACGCTTAACACCATGGGCTCTTAAATTATTTAACAGTCTCCTATGCGGCACCTTATCAAAGGCCTTCTGCAAATCTAAATAAATCACGTCCACTGCCTAACTTGCTTGTTACCTCCTCAAAGAACTCTTAACAGATTTGTTAGACATGACCTCCCTTTGACAAAGCCATGCTGACTCAGTCCTATTTTACCATGCACTTCCAAGTGCTTTGCGATCTCATCTTTAATAACAGACTCTAAAATCTTACCAATGACCGAAGTCAGGCTAACTGGCCTATAATTTTCTGTCTTCTGCCTCCCTCCCTTCTTAAACAGTGGTGTTACATTAGCCACCTTCCAGTCATCTGGGACCCTTCCTGCCTCCAGTGAGTCCCGAAAGATCATCACTAATGCCTCCACAATTTCCTCAGCTATCTCTTTTAGGACCCTGGGATGTAGTCCATCTGGTCCAGGTGACTTATCCACCTTCAGACCTTTCAGTTTCCCCAGAACCTTCTCCTTATTAATGGTCACTGCACTCACCTCTGCCTCCTGGTTCTCCTGGAGCTCTGGCATCCCACTGGTGTCTTCCACCGTGAAGACTGATGCAAAGTAACTATTCAGTTCATCTGCCATTTCTTTGTTTCCTATTGTTACTTCTCCAGCCACATTTTCTAGTGGTCCAATGTCTATTTTTGCCTCTCTCTTACCTTTTATACATTGAAAAAAATCTCTTCCTATCTTCCTTTATATACTATCTAGCTTGCACTCGTACTTCATCTTATCCCCCCTTATTGTTTTTTAGTTGTCCTCTGCTCGCTTTTAAGGCTTCCCAATCCTCTGGTTTCCCACTAATCCTCGCCGCTTTGTATGCTTTTTCCTTAGCCTTTATGCTGTCCTTGAGATCCCTCGTCAGCCATGGTGCCTTGTCCTCCCCTTAGCGTATTTCCTCCTCCTTGGAATGAATTTCTGTTGTGCCTCCCTAATAACCCCCAAAAACTCCTGCCATTGCTGTTCCACTGTCTTCCCTGCTAGGCTCCTTCTCCAATCAACTCTGGCCAGCTCATCCCTCATGTCTTTGTAGTCACCCTTATTTAATTGTAATTCTGTTACGTCTGTTTGCAGCTTCTCCCACTCAAACTGCAGGGTAAATTCTATCATATTGTGGTCATTGCTCCCTACGGGTTCCTTCACCTTAAGTTCCCTAATCAAGCCTGCCTCATTACACATCACCAAATCTAGAATTGCCTGTTCCCTAGTAGGCTCTGTCACAAGCTGCTCCAAAAAACCATCTCTTAGACATTCCACAAATTCCATTTCTTGGGATCCACTACCAACCTGGTTTTCCCAGTCTACCTGCATATTGAAGTCCCCCATGATTATTGTAACATTGCCTTTTTTACTTGCCTTTTCTATCTTCTGATTTATTGTCTGCCCCACATCCTGACTACTGCTAGGGAGCCTGTACATAACTCCCATCAGGGTCTTTTTAGCTTTGCGATTCCTGAACTCTACCCAGAGATTCTATGCCTTCTAATCCTATATTGCTCCTTGCTATCGATTTAACTTCATTCCTTACTAACAATGCAACCCCACCCCCTTTGCCCATCTGCCTGTCCTTTCGATGGGACATATATCCTTGGTTATTTAGATCTCAGCCGTGATCCTCTTGCAGCCAATGTCTCTGTGATGCCCACAACATCACATCGGCCAATTTCAATGTGCGCAACAAGCTCATTTACCTTGTTCCGTATACTGCGCGCATTTAGGTACAACAACCTCAATCCTTGATTGGCCACCTCCCTTTTCACGCTCTCCTCAGTCACTGTACCCTGTACTGTGGTCCTTTTTAATTTTTGACTATGACTTCTCTGCCTTACCCTTTCCCCCTTATTGCTTTTTGTATCTGGCCCCGTTTTACTTCCCTCTGACTTCCTACATTGGATCCCATCCCCCTACCACATTAGTTTAAACCCTCCCCAACAGCTCTAGCAAACACCCCCACCCTAAGACATTGGTTCCAATCCTGCCCAGGTGCAGACCGTCCGATTTGTACTGGTCCCACCTCCCCCAGAACCGGTTCCAATGCCTCAGGAATTTGAATCCCTCCCTCTTGCACCATCTCTCGAGCCACGCATTCATCCTATCTATCCTGATATTCCTACTCTGACTAGCTCATGGCACTGGTAGCAATCCTGAGATTACTACCTTTGAGGTCCTACTTTTTAGTTTAACTCCTAAATCCCTGAATTCAGCTTGTAGGACCTCATCCAGTTTTTTTACCTATATCGTTGGTGCCTATTTGCACCATGACAGCTGGCTGTTCACCCTCCCCTCCCCTCCCCTCGCCCCAAAAAGTCCTGCGGCCGCTCAGAGACATCCTTGATCCTTGCACCAGGGAGGCAACATACCATCCTGGAGTCTCGATTGTGTCTGCAGAACTGCCTGCTATTCCCCTTATGATTGAGTCCCCTATCACTATAGCCCTGCCATTCTTCTTCCTGCTCTCCTGCGCAGCAGAGCCAGCTATGGTGCCATGAACCTGGCTGCTGATGCCTTCCCCTGGTGAGCCATCTCCCTCAACAGTATCCAAGGCGGTATATCTGTTTTGCAGGGAGATGACTCTTTTTAAATTGCTCTTTTTAAATTGGCCTGAGTTGACTCCCCCCCCCCCCCCCCCCCCCCCCCACCCCCTGCTTTTAGATCAAAGTAGCTTAAGGTGGCTGACACTTAACTGCCAACCAGTTATGTGAGTGGGTGGGGCAGTCCCTTTTTAACCTTCACTGCACAATTCTAGATTGATTTAAATCCTGAAATTTAATTGGAGTTAATTAAACAGAATACACTGTTCTCTATCCATGCAGGGTAGAGGAGGAGTCCTATCCAACAATTCCTTTCACCTTTGAGTCTCACAAGTATGATTATTGTCAGAAAGGCACACTTCTATGTACCCTCTCTTCCTCAGGTAATATCAGATCTGATGGTGCAGCATTCTACTTCCTTTTCAAACAACTAACCAATAAACCCCAGTTCACAGTTTGGACATTTTCAGGAAATCACTCAGCTCTTTAGTATCTCTGAGTTATTCACACAGCTTTCCAGGTTTTAGACCATTGTAGCCACCTTGCACAGTTCCTACAAGATCTCTGCACTGATAACTTCAATCCTCCAGCTTCTCTACTTGTAACCCACTTTGTGTCTGCAACTGCGCACTGATAACTTCAATCCTCAAGCTCCTCTGCTTCTAACCCCCTTTGTGTCTGCAGTTCTATGCCAACCACATGGCTTTTTTGTAGATTCCTTCCTGTTGACATTTCTTCTACATCAAAAGTCACCAGGTCACATGGACTATATCTCTTATTATCCAAGAGAATTATAATTGATGCCTTTACAATTGGTGAAATCTGTTTAAAGTATTTTTCTAACATTCTTACAAACAATTACAGACTCCAAATGTTCTTAACTACTGCTTTCTGGATTAAAGATCATCACACTCAAGCAGCATCACAAATCTATATTATCTGGTCATTATCGGATTGCTTTTTGTGGGAGTTTGCGGAGTGAAAATTAGCTGCCTTATTTCCTGCATTACAGCAATGAGTACACTTCAAAACCTACTTCAATGGCTGTAAAACTCTTTGTGATGTCTGAAAGTCACGAAAAACACTATATACATGAAATATTTTCTTTCTTAATCCAAATTCTTAACAACCACCAACCTCTCTTGGCTTTAATGATAATCTTCACCCATTGGGCATTAGGATTCACGCATAATTTCTTCCCATTTTTCATGGTGACACTGTGGAGAGAAGGTAAACCTTTAAAATCTAATCCACAGGAATTGAAGGTCTCCCACTGAAAGGGGAGAATTTGGAAATAAAAAGTGAGAAAACTCTTTGGGCAGGATTTTTCAGTCCGGAAATTCTCACCCAACGTCAACGGACCTTTTGCTGAGAAATTCCCCCCTTAGATTCTGCCTCATAAGCACTGATTAATTCAAAGTAACGATAACAAAGAGCACAATTTAGTAAATGGAGATAGTAAAAGGCAAAAGAAGGTTTCAATTCTTTGATATATTTACTCACATTATCTCTGTTGTCACGCAGTGAGATCCTCTGGGAATATATTTCACGCTTCGCATAGTCTTTGGGTTAACAGGCCTGGCCGTAGTTCGGATACACTTACAGCGTCCCTGGATTCCTGGGATTGGAATGCCTGTGAGTAAATATTCTAAGTTATAGCCAATCATTAGTTGAAGCAGGGGGGTAACCTCATTTCCTTTTGTCTACATTGAGATATTCATATTTATTCTGTATATGACCTATTGCGATAGCGTATCTCCCTCCTAATACTCAAAATCTACAAGCACTCATTTGCAGAAAGTAGTTCTCCTCAAGCATCAATTAGCAGCATACCTACAGAGAGGTTCACCTATGTGGCATTAAAATATAATGGAGAGACTATCAATGCTCACCATGATTAAACAATAAGATTCTGCCAACCATACGAAAGCAGTTAAACATAACATCAGGGAGTTGCTGTCAAGTTGGTCTGTTCCTCACTAGTTGCACACTAACTTTTCCCATCTTTCTTATCTAAATTTACCATCGTAACCATATATTCCCTACTCCCTCATATGCATGTTTAGCTTCCTTTTAAATGTATTCACCTCAATCAATCCCTGTGGTAACAAGTTCCACATTCTTATCACTCTTTGAGTGAAGGTGAATTCCCCTTTTGATTTTCTGGTGACTAACTTATATTGATGGCCTTTAATTATTGTCCCATCCAGAGACAGAAGGAAAAGTCTACGTCAACCTGGCTACTTTATAAAATTATTATTTTTATTTGTGTGTGTGCCCATGATTAATTAAACTGGTGGAGGTTAATAGAGACAACTTAAGGGGCTGGTTTAGCACAGGGCTAAATATCTGGCTTTGAAAGCAGACCAAGGCAGGCCAGCAGCACGGTTCGATTCCCGTACCAGCCTCCCTGAACAGGCGGCGGAATGTGGCGACTAGGGGCTTTTCACAGTAACTTAATTTGAAGCCTACTTGTGACAATAAGTGATTTTCATTTCATTGTCTGTGAGAACTGCAGATAAAAGGGTAACGGTATTAGGTTCATGGCATTTGTAGTGAGGGGTTATGGTGTGTCTAAATTACAGGTAAATAGGTTAGATCTAAAATTTGAACGAGGAGATAAGTGGGAACTTAGCTATTCAGCTAAAAGATTTTGATATTTGGAGACGTTGAATTTAAAGACATGTTTGAGGACAATTGAATGATAGGGGAAAATATATTTCAGGAACGATATTCAGCTGAATTGGTGTGACTGTGTGGGGAAATATTCTGAAGACTAGAGCTGTGTGCTGAGGAAGCGTGAAAGTTTGAATTTGAAGCAGACAATCCATTTTCAAGGCAGAAAGGTCTTTGGCCAGGGTTTTCTGGACCCCGACTGTGGGTCTTCTGGTGGCAGAGGCAGATCTTCCAGTCCCAGTGAAGTCAATCGCCATTTGCATTGCTCCCTGGCTGCAGCACCAGGGGTAAGGGGAGGTGATCGATTTCAGTGAGTCTACAAGATCCCGCTGGCAGGAAGGGCTGGAAAGCCTTGCTTTGATTCTGAACCTTATTTTTGAACTTCCACATCAGAGTGGGAGTGTTTGAGGAGTTGTGTGATATACCTTTATTAAAGTGTTAACAATTCTTTGCCTTTGTATTACTGGATTGTTATGGTTAAAAAATTTACAAGGGAGTTGTTGCCAAGTGGGAAGTTCTTTTAACAAGTGAGCTTTTCTCGGGGTTGTTCTGTACGGATGTGTTAACTGTGTAGCTTTAATTTGATGTGCTTAGTTTCTTTTTCTTTTCAATAAATCTTTTAATTTTTTTAATCCTAAAGGTGTTACTGGATTTATATGCTTTTGGGATCAGTAATTCTTCCTCCTTGTTTTCAGAATACAAAAATGGTTTATGATAAGTCAGATTGGCTTTCCTCTGGGATCTGGTTTGCTTTGCAATAATATAACAATAACCTTCAGGGGCCAGCAGGGACTATATTACCTTTAAAGATGCATTAATGCCCCCTGTGACTGATCGCCAGCTTCAGGCTCCCTGCCAGGTGAGCGAAACCCGCTATGGGGACACCAAAGGTTCTATCCCTTTATGTCCTACCCCCTTCATGCCCTACCCCCTTTGTTCTCCTCCACAGCACTGTGTCTGGCACTCTAGCAGTGCTAATTCCTTCTTGAAATTACATAACGTTTTGGCCTCAACTACTTTCTGTGGTCGTGAATTCCACAGATTCACCACTCTCAATGTGAAGAAATTTCTCCTCACATCAGTCTTAAAAGGTTTACCACTTATTCTTGAACTGTGACCCCCAGTTCTGGACTCCCCCACCATCAGGAACATTCTTTCTGAATCTATCCTGTCAAACACTGTTAGAATTTTATAGGTCTATATGAGATCCCCTCTCACTCTTCTAAACTCCAATGAATCCTAATCAATTTAGTCTCTCCTCATAGGACAGTCCTGCCATCCCAAGAATCAAACCTTTGCTGCACTCCCTCCAAAGCAAGAACAATCTTCCTCAGATAAGGACACCAAAACTGCACACAATATTCCAGGCGTGGCCTCACCAATGCCCTATATAATTGCAGTAAAACATCACTATTCCTATTCTCAAATTCTCTCACTATGAAGGCCAACATACCATTTGCCTTTTTTTACTGCCTGCTGTACCAGCACACTTACTTTCAGCGACTGATGCACGAGAACACCAAGGTCTCGCTGAGTATCCACCTCTCCCAATTTACACATATTCAAATAATAATTTGCCTTCCTGTTTTTGCTACCGAAGTGGATAACCTCACATTTATCTACATTATCTTGCATCTGCCATGCATATGCCCACTCACTCAGCCTGTCCAAATCACATTGAAGCATCTCTGCACCCTCCTCACAGCTCACCCTCCCACACAACTTTGTATCATCTGCAAATTTGGAGATAATACAGTTAGTTCCCTCACCCAAATCATTAATATATAATATGAACAGTTGAAGTCTTAGCACAGATTCTTGCTGGACCCCACTAGTCACTGTCTGCCAATCGGAAAAAGACCCATTTATTCCAACTCTTTGCTTCCTGTCTGTATCATGTCTCAAGACTCTACCCACAGTCCCATGCGCTTTAACTTTACTTAATAATCTGCTATGTGAGACCTTGTCGAACGCTTTCTGAAAGTCTAAATAAACCACATCTACCAGTTCTCCTTTGTCAACTCTACTAGTTACATCTTCAAAGAATTCCAGTTGATTTGTCAAGCATGATTTCCCTTCCGTAAATCAATGCTGATTTTGTCTGATTGTACCACTGCTTTCCAAATGCTGTGCAATGAAATCCTTGATAATGGACTCTCGTAACTTCCCGACTACTGACGTTAGGTTCACTGGTCTATAGTTCCGTCTTTTCTCGACCTCCCTTTATGAATAGAGGGGTTATATTAGCTACCCATCGATCTGTAAGAACCATTCCAGAGCCAAAGAATTTTGGAAAATGACCACAAATGGATCTGCTGTTTCTAGGGTCACTTCCTTAGGTACTGTGGGTACAATCCATCTGGACCAGGAGTTTTGCCCTCTTTGAGTTAGTTTAGCTTATTCAATTCATCCCAATTAAAAAAAGAATTCTAAATTCACTTAACTCATTGCTCATGTCATCATTCAATATCTGTTGAATCTCCCTGGTGGATGCCTAAGTGAAATAATTTCAGTATTTCTGCCACCTCTATATTGTTACCTCTGATATTATCCTGTCTATCCCTTAATTGTCCTATTCTCATCCCAGCCTTCCTTTTTAGTGATGTACTTGTCAAGAATTTTACTCTTTTGTTTTATGGTCCTTGATAATTTAATTTCATAGTTCCTCTTTGCCTTCCTAATTGTTGATTGACTTCTTTCCTAATCCCTTCATATTTAGGGTTGCCAAGCCTAGTCTCTAGGAATTGAAGATCATCTCCAGGACACTGCTGTGTGCAACCCTTGAGAAAACACAAAGGGACAAAATTTGTTATTGTCTTGCCATTTTCTTCAAACATTTCTCACTGCCAGGTGTAAAATATTGAAAATGGGATGGGGATAAAGGCTGCTTGCTCGATAGTCAGGCATCACCCAATTGGGTAATGAATCTTTTTGCTTTGCAATTGGCGTAGGGAAGCAGCACATCACATGTATGGATGTGTAATGGCTGTGGGGGCAAATCATGTGATGAAACCTCCGAGCATAAATCTGGTGTCCTTGATTAATAAGGGAATCAGGGGTTATGGGGAGAAGGCAGGAGAATGGGGATGAAGAACATATCGGCCATGGTCGAACTTCAGAGTAGACTAAATAGGTTGAATGGCCTAATTCTGCTTCTATATTTTACGGTCTATACATTTAATTACAGTTGGCAACTCTATTCATATTCTCTCTTATCATGCACTAAATATGTACTTTAGGTACATATCCCTATCTTTCCTATCCTTCAGATGTTCCCTTATATCTTTATTCATCCATGATGTCCCCCTTGTGTTCAGTTTGTTCTTTCCTTTTAAGGGAATATATTTGGACATGTCCATTCCAGTGCAAGTCAATTTTAATGAAAATGAAATGAAATGAAAATCGCTTATTGTCACAAGTAGCTTCAAATGAATTTACTGTGAAAAGCCCCTAGTCGCCACATTCCGGCGCCTATTCGGGGAGGCTGGTACGGGAATTGAACCGTGCTGCTGGCTTGCCTTGGTCTGCTTTAAAAGCCAGCAATTTAGCCCTGTCCTAAACCAGCCCCTGCATGAGACAGCTTAATTTCAGGGGCAAATGGTGGCCACTGGGCCAGAAATTCAGAGGCCTAGGCTATTGCTCTGGGGACAGCCATGGGCTCAAATCTCAACATGGCAGCGGGTGGAATTTGAATTCAATTAATAAAATCAGGAATTGAAAGCTAATCTCAGAAATGGTGGGCGTGAAACTATCGTTAATTATTGTAAAAACCCATCTGGTTCACCAATGTCGTTTAGGAAAGGAAATCTGCCAACCTTACCTGATTTGGTCTACATGTGACTTTGGGCCTACGGTAATGTGCTGACTCTTAACTGCCACTAAAATGGCCTGGCAAGCCATTCAGTTCAAGGGGAATTAAGGGTGCTGGCCTTAGCCTGTCAAATAATGCCACAGCATCACTGTGTAGGTCTCATAATGACAAACTAGTGCATATGTTAAGGCACAAACGTATGCATTGTCCACAAACTCTTTTTAAAACTGATAAGTTATTTTATTCAGCTGATAACCAACCAATCCATTTTGAGCATGAATTCTACTTGTGATCACTACCAACCTTCAAAACTAAGCTTGGGCGAGATTCTCCGTTTCCCAACGCCGATTTTGTAATCAGCGATCGGGCGGAGAATCCATTTTGACTTTGAAACCGGGGGCGGCGCCTGTTTGACGCAGGTTTCGTATGCTCCGCTCTCTCCGAAACGTTGTCACCGTGGCGCGCACTGCACACCATTGGGATGGCCTCAACACATTACCTGAAGGCCCTCCCCCGATGCTCCAGCCCCGATGGGCTGAGTTCACGATGGCGCTGTTCTCTTCTGGTCTCAGCCGTGCGGGAACCCGGCATGGCGGCTACGGGCTGTGTCCAGCACCGCCACAGTCAGGCAGGAGCCATGCTGCTGGCCGGGAGGGGGCTTCTATGAGGCTGGGGGGACTGGTGGGATGTGGCCAGGGGGTGGTGAGAGGGTGACCAGGGGGACACGGCCGCCGCCATGTTTTACGACGCGACCCATGCAGGTCGTCACCGTGCGCATGCATGGACCCGGCCATTCTCCGCCCGTTTATTTTGTGGAGGCCGGGAGTTTTACGTGGCGTGGCTACTAGCCTCTCACCGGTCGTGGCATCGGTGAGGGGGGCGGTGCCAATTTTTTCCACGTAAAAGGCCACAGATCCTCTGCACTTAGCCTCAGAATCGGAGAATCTGATCCCTTAGATTTAGTTTGCTGAACCAATAATAGAGAGATATGGGTAAATTTGAATTATACTTTAGATTTTTCTGTAGTTATTGAAGATTGGAGAATTAGCAGCAATGTCCTGCAGAATATCAAGAATAGACAAGGCAATGTGATAAGTGCTAATATTAAAGGTTTGCTGTTTTCTTCTGTACGGCAACTGGATTGCTGAGTAGATGCGCTGCTATCTCCATATGTACGGAGCTGTGCGGCTTATTCTGAGCAGGAGCGCCATCTCAAAACCTTTTGAATTGACACAGTCATCATTACCACAGATAATTTCCCTAGCCCTGGCAAATCCAGGCTTTGGATCAGGGCAAGGTCTTTCTTATGATGACTGTCACCTAAAATGAAGGTTCATCAAAATTCCAGATTATTAAATATCAACTGTCCCAAATTCGGTAGAATACTGTTTAGATTATACTTGGCATGTTGGGAGAACCTAGCCTGGAGATACCACCATTGCATAATTTCCATGATTTGCAAAGACATATTTCAGAAACAAAGAGCTGGAAATTCCTGTTGGCAGCTTCAGTGGGTGGGTTTACTCTACCATGCAACATTCCTCTGCCCGCTGCCAGGCACACATTGAATGTACGCGGACTAACAACTTCCTTTCAAAGAAGTTGGAGGGCTGCTGGAAAGGTATTAAACATACTTTCACTTATATCAGCAACAGTCACTTGCAGCTTAAGATGTTTCAGATTAAAGGGGATAAAAAAATCTTTCATTGCATTTCAAAATATATTACTATATGCAGTTTTTAGTCATAGAATGAAATTTGTTCAAGATTTTTTTCCCCCTATAAGTGAGGAGCACACTGTGATACATGTACTAGGGTGGAATAAAAAAAATTACACTGATTTAGCTTTAAGATTCTTTTCCACTCTAAATTACAAAGTTCACAAATGTCGACATACCCTGTGCAGTAATAGCACACAGAAGCAGGATGAGAACAGTCAGTGTAGCTGCTCTGTTCATCTTGAACTCTGGCCTGCTGACGAGATTTGTGCGGAAGGATCTGCTGTCCACCGTCTCTGTTCCTCTCTGCTGACTGAAATCCTACTGAACACGGGTCCACTGAGCTCCAATTTATTAAGCTTGTCCACTTTCACTTTGCATAACCTGCAGAGGTGGGCATTGCTAAACATGGGAAACCCCATGAGGAACTTCCCTTCAGAAGCTGAGAAATAAATGTTCTTGAACTCGTGTATCATTAAAATGAAAGAAAGATATTATCCACACCATTCTACGGTACAGACTTGACCAGATGACCTTTTGCTCTTCCACCATTCTGATGAAAGTTCATCAACCTGAAAGGTTAACTTTGTGTCTCTCTCCACAGACGCGGCCTGCCCTGCTGAGTGTTTCCAACATCATCTGTTTTATTTCATTTTTCAGCATCCACAGTATTTTAATGTTGTTCCTCAGCTCTTTTTCTAAGCTTCTGTATGGTTTACAGCAACAGACAAACAATCGTGATAGGTGTAATATTTTAAGTGTAAGGTTTAAGAATTTGAACTCCAATATATGTCAGAGGTCACCTAATCAAGTCCTTACTACATGGTAGTGTGATTGAGCCTTTTTCTGAATGATTTATCAGCATCCCTTGCCCCACGCTATCTAAGGATACAAAAAGACTTGTATTTGTACAGCGCCTTTCACAACCATTGGATATCCCAAAGCATTTTATAGCCAATGAAGTACTTTTGATATGTCGGCTGGAATTGTCCGGCCATCGGAATTCTCTGTTCCCGCTGGCATAACACTCCCGCTCACGGATTTCCCAGCGGCGTGGGGTGGCCTCAATGGGAAATCCCATTGACAAACAACGGGAGTAGAGAATCCTGCTGCCAGCGAACAGTGCGCCGCCAAGAAACACGCGGCTGGGGGACCGGAAAATCCAGCCCGTAGTCTCTATTGTAACATAGGAAATGCAAAAGCAACACAACTGGTAATGACAGACAGTTAAAGATTGACACGATCAAAGCCCACATAATTTGATGCTTTTTAATATTTATCTCCAAGGAAGTAGGATTGATTGAGCTCACAACAATCCAGCTCCAGATCTTACACTTGACTCACAGGGGAACTTCTCAATGTATTTTTAATCCTGAACGCAAATTAGACCGCAGTGTAAAAACCTGTGGTTTACAGGAAATATCTTTCCTTTTCACTGGCTATGTTTTACATTGTGACTCTTAGGACCTTAATGCTACATGTTAGGAGATTGTTTTGATCATGTAAATCTAAAGGATTGGAATGAACTTGTATGTCTAGTGTTTTCAAACCTTTACATTGCACACTACAATCAATGAAGTACTTTGTCAATGTAGTCATTGTTTGAATGTAGAAAAATGTCATTCCAAATAAAAGCAAAATACTGGTGTAGTAAATGCAATAATTGGGACCATGAGTAGCTAACGAGCAATGACAGGTTTATTAAGAATTCCAAACTATATACAAAGCATTATAAACGATGTCTTCATTCTCAGCACCAGGATCACAACTGGCTGCAAAAGCCCGTACACTGCACCGAGATCCCGCATTCGTTCCCCATTAGTCAATCAGGTCACATGACCTTTCTGATGTTCTCCCCCTTTAAGGGGTTCCGTACTACAGCTATGTATGCTGGAAATCTGAAATACAAACCAAAATTGCTAGCTAAATTCAGCAAGACATAGAAGGATCATATGGACTTGAAAAGTTAACTCTGGTCTCAATTCACCCACAAAATGGCATTTTGGGCGAGTTTGGCGTGGTGTTTCCCGTCGACATTTTGGGTGAGATCCAGACCTGTATACCGCACACGCTTAGTCATTTTTGGGGGGTTTGAGGAGTTTTTCAGCGGTAAATCCCTCTTCTGTCCCGCTTGCCGCAAGATCGACACGGGCGAGATGCGGACAATGGAACAGTCCAATGACCTCGGGCAGGATTCTCCTGTAACCGGTGATGTGTTGGGTGTTCTGGATCACAAACAGGTCACCAACACTGGAAGTGGTGCAACTCTATTTTATTATAAGGTTAACTATATTAACATACTTGAACTGTGGGTAAATGCAATACCAGCTTTAACTGTTGACCCTTGCCTAGTCCTAACCAGGTGATGCACTCAGCACATGATGAATGTCTGTGTTGCAGGCTGTGAGCTCTGTGCTCCGAGCTGGCTGCTGCTAGAATGAGCGTGAACTCTCCTGTCCCCTGTCTTTATAGTGCGTGTGCTCTCACTGGTGATTGGCTGCGGTGTTGTGTATGCTGATTGGTCCCACTGCATGTCCATCAGTGTGTGTGTGTGTGTCTGCACCATGATATACTGGTGTATATTATGACAACCGGGTGGGCGCAGCCACAGAATCCCGCCCTTAGAATTCTTTCTGCAGTGGGAAACTAAACCCGCCGGCTAGACCAGCTCCTCAGAGATTGGGGCAATGTTTTGAAAGGGTGCCGTGATTTCAAAGTGAGGTTGAGGGTCTCTCACACCCCACACATGGACAATGCAATCCCTTGCAGACTTGGGCAACACCGCCAACTGTCGACCCTTCAGAGGCAACTTCCCCGCCATCAATAAAAGTTAGCGTGAGCACCCCCTCACCCAGGCATGAGGGTGACCCTGCCCCACACCCATTCATCCTTTTGGGCATCAGGGCATCATTCCCCCAGCCCCCGCAAGTGGGCATACTCCACTATGAGTTCAATGAGGGACCCTCCTTCTTAGGGGCCTCCCCTTTTAGTCCCCCCCTTTCAGGGCCCCGCTGTTAAGGACTCCCCTCTTCACTCCCCCAAACTTCATGACGCCCCTCCATATCCCCCTTCACCACCCCACCCTTAATATCCCCCCTTCACCCTCTGCCCTTCATATCCCCTTCACACCCCTTTCGTGGGCATGGCCCCCTCAGGCCCTTCATCTTGGCAGTGCCAATCTGGTACCCTCGCATTGCTGACCTGGCATCCATGCACTGTCCCTGAAACTCTTGCAGTGATATCCTGGTACTGATAGGGTGAAATGTCAGTGCCAGGACACTGCCCTTCCCTATCTCCGGCCAGCGAGGGATGCTTCAATGGCCTCCTTGACCCACGGAGTGACCATCACACCTAGACTCCGCTTGTGAAGACAAGTACTAATCAGAGCCCGAGTGAGGCCTCGCTGGTGCGGCCGGTGACTCCCAGGAGCCAAGAGAATGTGGCCTCAGACCAGCCCCGCATATTTAGATGAGCGTAATGTATCATTTAAATATCATTACCTGAATGCACCCAGTGAGGGCATGATCCAAATCACACCGGATTCCATGGGACGGGTGACTCACACACAGTTCGACACCTGGCACAAAGCCTGCCTTGGGTCTCTCCCGCGATGCTCCCAACATAACAGGATCGGCACCAGGCGCAATGGGATGCAACAATCGCACCCTCTATTTCTCTCTCAGATGCTGCCAGATCTGCAGTTTATCCAGCATTTTCTGTTTTTAATATAATTCCAAAGTTGGTTACATTTACCAGCTGCAATGAATTTTCAGCTAATTATCTTCAAATATTTTTGCACCTGCAGAGATGTTTTTTTATCACGGCTAATGTATGTTTTGCCTTAATTTCTATTTCCAAAGAAATTTTGTTCAGAAGTAACAAAGCTAAGATAATGCAACTTAAGCTTATTAATTAATAATTGTCAGCATGATATCCTTTGAATGCTAAATCAGCTTAATTAATATTCCTATCTCCGCTGTGTTCATGCTAGCATTAATTTATCTGTGTTCATTCATTGGTTAAGAAACTGGAGAGAAGAATTTGAGATGCATTCCCTGAATTTCACAGCATATTTCCTTTCCAACACCCCCTCCCCCACCCACCCACTACACCCCCCCCACCCTCTGCCCTGGGGCCTCTGATCCTGCCCCCGCCACAATAGCCCCCAGAACCTACCTTTTCCTAGGCTCCTGAATTTTCTTTAGCTGTGTGACATTTTCTTTATTTTTATGTTTGTTATTCAATTGTCCCTGATTGTACAGTTAAAATGCGGCCGAGACTTTGCAAGAAATCACCTTTCGCAAGGTCTGATTAATTATATATTGGATATTGTTTCTCGAATGAGCAGTTTCAAGTCGGCTGCATTTGTCCCATAGAACGGTTTCACTTTTCAGATTTGGCATTGATCCTTGGGATTATAACAAAACGGAAGCACCCTCCTGTGAATTACTTTGTGAATTACAGGAAATGGACCATGTTATTACTTGATAATACTAGTTGCACATTGAGCTTGGACTTTGCTCATTTATAAACATGGGAACACTGGAATTAGGAGCAGGAGTCGGCAATTCAGCCCTTCGAGCCTGCTCCGCCATTCATTCAGATCATGGCTGATCTCTCCCTGGTCTCAATCCACCTCCCTGCCTGTTGGCTATACACTTTTAACCTGCTTTTTTATCAGAAATGTATCTAAAATATAAAAATCTCAGGCTCCAATTGCAAAGATCAAGATACATTTGTGGATGTTAAATGTAACGAGCGGGATTCTCCATCCCGCCAGACCCGTTTCCTAGTGCGGCGCGCCCCCGCTGGCAGTGGGATCCTCCATCCCGGTGGCCGGCCAATGAGGTTAACCCTTGTCGGCACCCCCGTGCTGTCGGGAAATCCGCAGGCGTGAGCGCGCTGCCGGTGAAGCGGAGGGTCCTGCCAACGCAGGATACTGCCCCATGATTTTCATAGTATTTATAAAATTGAATGAACGATTTTGTAACCCAATTTAATAGTGATGATGTGGAGATGCCGGCGTTGGACTGGGGTGAGCACAGTACGAAGTCTTACAACACCAGGTTAAAGTCCAACAGGTTTGTTTCAATGTCACTAGCTTTCGGAGCGCTGCTCCTTCCTCAGGTGAATGAAGAGGTCTGTTCCAGAAACACACATATAGACAAATTCAAAGATGCCAGACAATGCTTGGAATGCGAGCATTAGCAGGTGATTAAATCTTTACAGATCCAGAGATGGGGTAACCTCAGGTTAAAGAGGTGTGAATTGTCTCAAGCCAGGACAGTTGGTAGGATTTCGCAGGCCAGATGGTGGGGGATGAATGTAATGCGACATGAATCCCAGGTCCCGGTTGAGGCCGCACTCATGTGTGCGGAACTTGGCTATAAGTTTCTGCCCGGCGATTCTGTGTTGTCGCGCGTCCTGAAGGCCGCCTTGGAGAACGCTTACCCGGAGATCAGAGGCTGAATGCCCTTGACTGCTGAAGTGTTCCCCGAATGGAAGGGAACATTCCTGCCTGGTGATTGTTGCGCGATGTCCATTCATTCGTTGTCGCAGCGTCTGCATGGTCTCGCCAATGTACCACGCTTCAGGACATCCTTTCCTGCAGCGTATGAGGTAGACAACGTTGGCCGAGTCGCACGAGTATGTACCGCGTACCTGGTGGGTGGTGTTCTCACGTGTAATATTGGTATCCATGTCGATGATCTGGCACGTCTTGCAGAGATTGCCATGGCAGGGTTGTGTGGTGTCGTGGTCACTGTTCTGAAGACTGGGTAGTTTGCTGCAAACAATGGTTTGTTTGAGGTTGCGCGGTTGTTTGAAGGCAAGTAGTGGGGGTATGGGGATGACCTTGGCAAGATGTTCATCGTCATCAATGACGTGTTGAAGGCTGTGAAGAAGATGACGTAGTTTCTCCACTCCGGGGAAGTACTGGACGACGAAGGGTATTCTGTCGGTTGTGTCCCATGTTTGTCTTCGGAGGAGGTTGGTGCGGTTTTTCGCTGTGGCGCGTTGGAACTGTCGATCGATGAGTCGAGTGTCATATCCCGTTCGTACGAGGGCATCTTTCAACGTCTGTAGATGTCTGTTACGCTCCTCCTCGTCTGAGCAGATCCTGTGTATACGGAGCGCTTGTCCATAGGGGATGGCTTCTTTAATGTGTTTAGGGTGGAAGCTAGAGAAGTGGAGCATCGTGAGGTTATCCGTGGGTTTGCGGTAAAGCGAAGTGCTGAGGTGACCGTCCTTGATGGAGACGAGTGTGTCCAAGAATGCAACTGATTTTGGAGAGTAGTCCATGGTGAGTCTGATGGTTGGATGGAACTTATTAATGTCATCGTGTAGTCGTTTCAGTGATTCTTCGCCGTGGGTCCAAAGGAAAAAAATGTCATCGATGTACCTGGTGTATAACGTCGGTTGAAGGTCCTGTGCGGTGAGTAGGTCCTGTTCAAACTTGTGCATGAAGATGTTGGCAATTTAATAGTGGCTGGAGCCTCAATGGGAGCAGGTATGAATGGTTCATTCATTCATCTGTGCTCTGCCTGAAGGAGGGTTATAGACTATGGAGCGATTTTGCGCCCTCATTTGCCATGAGGGAAATGGCAACGTGGGCGCAAAATCCCGTGAAAATCGGAAAACGAGATCTCGCTAGCCCCTTGCTGGTGATGTAACATTTCAATAAATTTAAATATAATTAAAGGGCTTCCCTGCAATATGTCTCCTCTCACTGAACATTCATACCTCACCAACGTTTATAACAGGCATTTAAAAGCTTGTTGGGAACCCGCTGGGGGTACAAAGGTAAATATAGCTCCTGAGGTGAGAGGGACATGCCCAGGCAGTACTCTGGCATTAACCCCCGGCAGTGCCAACCTGGCAGTGCCAGGGTGACAGTGCCGAGGTGGCAACACCAGCAACGGGAGAGCTCTCTGGGGAACCCCATTGTGGTGGTGGGTTTTGCTTATGTGTGTGGCGGGGGGGTTGCCTAATTCTTGTGCGGGGGCGGTTGTCCTGATGCTAGTTGGGGATCCTGCACCACGATGCGGGAGGAGGGCGCCATGCCCATGGTGGGGGATGAGGGGGAGTTTATTTCTAGAGCTGGTTAGGGCACCCTTTAAAGTTGGTGCCTTGATCTCTGTGGATCTAGTGTTACGGCTTTATCAGGGCCCGCTTCGCCACATTGACGGTGAAAACCTCGCTCCCAGATTTTCTGCATCTGACCGACAGGACGGTGTCACTTTTCAGATTTGGCACTGATCTTTGCAGAGTGCACTAAAGTCTGGAGGGAAAACTCAGCTGTGCAGCTGGAGAGCTACATGCCGTTTTTCCCATCTCAGGCAATGATCTGTGCACTCTGGGAGATATTCCGCCCAGTATCTACTGAAGCGTCACCCTGAGTCGTTTCCTTGGTATCATTGTTGTGGTTTGCTTTTCACTCTCAGGGGCAAGGTGAGGAGGCAGGTCCCAAATCCATACTAGATAGAACGGGAATCAAATCCACGTTATTGTCACTTTTCTGCATCACACATTAGCCTACTAGCCAACTGAACTAACCCTCACAATACGTTTCTAACTTGCTGAAACACAGTGGCTTGTAAATCTAGGATCCCAAAGCTTTTTAAAAATAAATTTAGTGTACCTAATTCATTTTTTCCAATTAAGGGGCAATTTAGCATGGCCAATCTACCTAGCCTGCACATCTTTGGGTTATTGGGCGAAACCCACGCAAACACAGGGAGAATGTGCAAACTCCACACGGACAGTGTCCCAGAGCCGGGATCGAACCTGGGACCTTGGTGCCATGAGGCAGCAGGGCTAACCCACTGCGCCACCGTGCTGCCCTCTTACTCCCAAAGCTGGCTGTATCTAAAGTCAAAGCTGCCTGCTCCATTGCAGAGGGACAGAAGAAATTAAAGCTTCAACGTGCCACTTAAATAGGTTAAGGGGTGTCAGCTGTCCTCACAGGGCCAAAGGAGAACAGTTTAAAATGAAAAAGAATATCCCCCACAGGGAGATAAATTCCAGCAGTATAAGATTATCCAACTACTCTGGGACCGATTCCCTTTACTTCTTGAGTTGTCTGGAGATTTCAGAAGGCCCAAAATGCAAGTCAAGTCTAATCTGAATATTTTTACTGAACTGAACTGTGGTCACCACTTGAACAAAGTTATGTTGGGAAGAATTTATTTGTTTTAAAAATTGTATCATGGAATGTGGGCATCACTGCCTCTGGCCAGTATTTGTTGTCTATCTCTAATTGCCTTTGAACTGAGTGATCTGCTGAGCTATTTCAGAGAGCACTTAAGGTTTATTATAGTACGAAGTCTTACAACACCAGGTTAAAGTCCAACAGGTTTGTTTCGATGTCACTAGCTTTCGGAGCGCTGCTCCTTCCTCAGGTGAATGAAGAGGTATATATGCACACTATATGCACACCAAGAACAGAAAGCTTGAGAAACTTGGCATCACCACCGGCAGCAACCAAGCCACCCCCGGTGCCACAGTAGAAAACAATACAGGGAAATCTATTGTCAACTTGTCAGACTACTTCCCGTTGCTCCCGGCACAAGAAGTTCAAGATAGGGTGATCTTGGGTGTATGGGTCGGGGAGGGCAAGGTGTCGGAAATACACCAGGAGTTGAAAGAAGAGGGGGAAGCGCTGGTAGAAGAGTTGAAGGGTAAATGGGAGGAGGAGCTGGGGGAGGAGATCGAGGAAGGTCTGTGGGCTGATGCCCTAGGTAGGGTTAATTCCTCCTCGTCGTGTGCCAGGCTCAGCCTGATACAATTTAAGGTGGTCCACAGAGCGCACTTGACGGGGGCGAGGTTGAGTAGGTTCTTTGGGGTAGAGGACAGATGTGGAAGGTGCTCAGGGAGCCCGGCGAACCATGTCCATATGTTTTGGTCGTGCCCGGCACTGGAGGGGTTCTGGAGAGGAGTGGCGGGAGCAATATCTCAGGTGGTGAAAGTCCGGGTCAAGCCAAGCTGGGGGCTAGCAATATTTGGAGTAGTGGACGAACCGGGAGTGCAGGAGGCAAAAGAGGCCGGCATTCTGGCCTTTGCGTCCCTAGTAGCCCGGCGAAGGATCTTGCTAATGTGGAAGGAGGCGAATCCCCCCAGCCTGGAGGCCTGGATAAATGATATGGCTGGGTTCATAAAGCTGGAGAGGATTAAGTTCGCCTTCAGAGGGTCTGCGCAGGGGTTCTACAGGCGGTGGCAACCGTTCCTAGACTATCTCACGGAGCGTTAGAGGAAGGTCGGTCAGCAGCAGCAGCAACCTTGAGGGGGGGGGGGGAACGTCCTGGGAGGGGGGGGAGGGGGGGGAAGGGGGGACTGCCTGGGAGGGTGGATGAGCAAGAGATAACATGAAGGGTTGGGGAAACTGGCACGTACGGGTGAGGGCCAGTGTACAAAGCTGTGTAAATATATCATTTTGCAATGTATATATCTTGCTCTGCGCGATTTCTCTTTTTTTTTGTTACGAGGTGTCGGGGGTTATTGTTTGTAAGGGAGAAAAATTGTGTTAAAAAACTTTAATAAATATATATTTTTTAAAACTTGTCAGACTACACCCTTCAACCAGACGAAATCGAAGTCCTCAGCAGAGGGCTCAATTTCTGCACCACCACCAAAATGGACACCATCAGTCTCGCAGCAGACACGGAGGAATTCATCAGGCGAATGAGGCTCCGGGAATTCTTCCACAGACCCCAAGAGGCCAACAGCGAACCCCAGCAGACTATCAATGAACCGGAACAGCAGACCGAGAGATCTGCGGTGCGGCAACCGAAGAGGAAAGAGTCGAATTGGACCCCTCCGGAAGGCCGCTGGCCGAGACTCGACATGTATGCTCAAGCCGTCAGGAGTCGCGTCAATGCCAGATTCATCAGTCGCATTCACAAGACAGCCCCGATCGTCACCCAAGCACAACGCAATGCCATCCGCGCTCTCAAGACCAACCGCAGCATCGTCATCAAACCAGCAGACAAAGGAGGGGCCACTGTCGGACTGAACAGAACGGACTACTGCAAAGAAGTATACCGACAACTGAACAACCAAGAACACTACAGCCAGTTACCCGCAGATCCGACCAAGGAACACATCCGCCAACTTAACAGACTGATCAAGACCTTGGATCCAGATCTTCAGAGCACCCTACGTGCTCTCATCCCACGTACTCCCCGCATTGGAGATCTCTACTGCCTCCCGAAAATACATAAGGCCAACACACCAGGCCGCCCTATCATTTCAGGCAATGGGACCTTGTGTGAGAACCTCTCTGGCTACATCGAGGGCATCTTGAAACCCATCGTACAAGGTACGCCCAGCTTCTGTCGCGACACAACGGACTTCCTACAGAAACTCAGCACCCATGGACCAGTTGAACCAGGAACATTCCTCGTCACAATGGACGTCTCGGCACTCTACACCAGCATCCCCCATGACGACGGCCTCAGTACTCAACACCGACAACTGCCAACTCCAGACGCAATTCTGCAACTCATCCGCTTCATTCTGGATCACAACGTCTTCACCTTCAACAACAAGTTCTTCATCCAGACGCACGGAACAGCCATGGGGACCAAATTCGCACCCCAATACGCCAACATCTTCATGCACAAGTTTGAACAGGACCTACTCACCGCACAGGACCTTCAACCGACGTTATACACCAGGTACATCGATGACATTTTTTTCCTTTGGACCCACGGCGAAGAATCACTGAAACGACTACACGATGACATCAATAAGTTCCATCCAACCATCAGACTCACCATGGACTACTCTCCAAAATCAGTTGCATTCTTGGACACACTCGTCTCCATCAAGGACGGTCACCTCAGCACTTCGCTTTACTGCAAACCCACGGATAACCTCACGACGCTCCACTTCTCCAGCTTCCACCCTAAACACATTAAAGAAGCCATCCCCTATGGATAAGTGCTCCGTATACACAGGATCTGCTCAGATGAGGAGGAGCGTAACAGACATCTACAGACGTTGAAAGATGCCCTCGTACGAACGAGATATGGCACTCGACTCATCGATCGACAGTTCCAACGTGCCACAGCGAAAAACCGCACTGACCTCCTCAGAAGACAAACATGGGACACAACCGACAGAATACCCTTCGTCGTCCAGTACTTCCCTGGAGTGGAGAAACTACGTCATCTTCTTCACAGCCTTCAACACGTCATTGATGACGATGAACATCTTGCTAAGGTCATCCCCACACCCCCACTACTTGCCTTCAAACAACCGCACAACCTCAAACAAACCATTGTTTGCAGCAAACTACCCAGTCTTCAGAACAGTGACCACGGCACCACACAACCCTGCCATGGCAATCTCTGCAAGACGTGCCAGATCATCGACATGGATACCACTATTACACGTGAGAACACCACCCACCAGGTACGCAGTACATACTCGTGCGACTCGGCCAACGTTGTCTACCTCATACGCTGCAGGAAAGGATGTCCCGAAGCGTGGTACATTGGCGAGACCATGCAGACGCTGTGACAACGCATGAACGGACATCACGCAACAATCACCAGGCAGGAATGTTCCCTTCCAGTCGGGGAACACTTCAGCAGTCAAGGGCATTCAGCCTCTGATCTCCGGGTAAGCGTTCTCCAAGGCGGCCTTCAGGACGCGCGACAACGCAGAATCGCCGAGCAGAAACTTATAGCCAAGTTCCGCACACATGAGTGCGGCCTCAACCGGGACCTGGGATTCATGTCACATTACATTCATCCCCCACCATCTGGCCTGCGAAATCCTACCAACTATCCTGGCTTGACACAATTCACACCTCTTTAACCTGAGGTTACCCCATCTCTGGATGTGTAAAGATTTAATCACCTGCTAATGCTCGCATTCCAAGCATTGTCTGGCAGCTTTGAATTTGTCTATATATGTGTTTCTGGAACATACCTCTTCATTCACCTGAGGAAGGAGCAGCGCTCCGAAAGCTAGTGACATCGAAACAAACCTGTTGGACTTTAACCTGGTGTTGTAAGACATCGTACTGTGCTCACCCCAGTCCAACGCCGGCATCTCCACATCAAGGTTTATTATGTGTGTGGAGTCACTTGTAATCTAGTCCAGATCAGGTAAACATGGTAGATTTCCATTAGTAAACCATAGGTTTTTAACAAATATTTATATAGTTTTGTGGTCATCATTATCGAGACAATCTTCCAATTCCAGACTTTTATTTTAATTAATTAATGAGGGTTTTTTTTTAAGAAGCTACCATGGTGGATTTAAACCCAGCTACAAGAGGACGGGCCTCTGGATTATCAAGCCAGTGACATTACCATTATACCTATTTCTTTAGTCTAACTCCCATTAGAATTAAAAGATTTGCTCCACTAGAGGTGAAAATCTCTCTGGCTTCAGACTCCAGGCTCTGCCTCAAATTGCTGGCCTCCAGCAAGTGGTCGACTCTAGTTTTTCCATCACTTCAAAAACGTTGACCTCGCTATTGTTAAATTTGTGCCTTTTTCAGCCGATTGCCTCATTCTTCTCGCATGGCGTATTTTTATCTCTTCAGTCAGTGATGAAATAAGAGCTCCAGGGGAGTGAAGCTGATGCAAGTTTCAGTTTCCAGTTTTCTAATTGTGAGTCTGCAGATGCGGAAACTCCTCCCCGTGTCAAACTTCATTCAAATTGCAGCCTCTGTGGCTGAACCAGTGCGAATTCCAGGAAATCGGATGATTTTAAACTCCGAGTCGTTCTTTGTGCCAATCTTTAGTTTTGCCCCTTCTAGCTATTATTCACAATTTATTTTAAAACTCCATTGCCAACACCATATTTTATTAATTTGAATACTGTTTAGAGACAAATGAATATAATAAAAGCAATCAACTTCGTTATTTGTTCATAGTTGCCTGGTTCATCAATAAATAAGCAAATGACAATAGATGAAAAGAATGTTCACAAGACAGGCTATCAACATATTATTCCAGGTTACATGTAACTCATTACTTGCCTTGTATTTTTTTTATAATCATAATTGATAGATACTTGAAATGGAAAAAGAAATTGCAGGACGATCAGGAAAGAACAGGGTGAATGGGATGGCCTCTTCTTTTGTTTGTGCCGTAAGATTTTCAAGTTAATTTCTATGTAAAAATGTATTTTCAAATGCAAAATACTGTGAATGCTGGAAATCTGAAATAATCTTTCCCATGGAAAGATGAGGAGAACCAAATTGAAATGACTGGATTGAAGCCATTGCTTCGCCTGGAATGGGGAATAATATAATCAGAAGAAGGACATTCTGAGACCCAACTAACTGTCTTTAATGCCTGTACCACAGCTATCTTCTTGAAACAAAAGAGCATCAAACAGATAGACAAAGGAGAGAAATATTTCAATTCAAATGAATTGCTTCCTTATTACCAAGAGCAGTCTGTCTTGCTTCTGCAATGTATTTAATGATTTCCATCTATAAAGTAATGCTCCATCAGAGGCATGAGCTCTAATGAGGTGTTTGACAATAATTGGTTTACAAATGCTAAATTTCTGCATCTTCTGAGATGAGCTCAGCATCACCAACCAATATGGAACCTGGAATCACTTAACTTGAAAAGATGAGAGAGAGGTGCATGTCTCATAAAATTCACCCTACCTGGGATAATGAATGTGGCTTGCTAATGACTAAGAGGGTTGCATTGCTGAATAGAAATCCGGATTTCAATCTCCCTAATTTTTGGCACAAGTGGGATAGTTGAGGTTGCAAATCTGCTGGCTCAAGGCACCGCTCTTTCATCTGGTCCACACCCAGGGTGTGGAACTGCATTAAGGAAGGTGAGTCAGGTTGTGTAGCCACCTGGGTTGGCCAACTCCCGACGTAAAATGGAGAACAGCAAAGGCTGCAGGGAACAGCCAACAGAGGCAGAAACTAGCAGGTGCAAGTTACTGTGTATTAAACTCTGCAAAAGCCCAGACAGCATCGATACAAGCAGCCATCTGCATAATAATGTAGCAGCCATCTACATACTAATGAGCGATCCCCGGGTGCAATCGAAACATTTGGGATAAACAAAGCCAAGCCAGACTCCACGGCGCCAGCAGGAGCCAACACAAAAGAGGTTAATGGACACCTCAAGACCGCCCATCGATCAGGGAACCGCTCCAGTATTGGAGAAATCGAACCAAGCGATTGGAACGAAGTCCAATCACTTGGAACCAGGTACAGAGTCCGCCCCGAAAGGCGGAAAGCCCTTGGGGACTATAAAGTTAAGCCCACAAGTTCAAATCGTTCTTCTTGACCGGGTCACTCAGCAACGCGAACCTACCCTTGACAGTGATCGGTGCAGCTGCCGCCGGGACCCAATAAGTCTTAAGTCAACGCTCGCTACGAGATAGGCGCTCCTAGCTATCAGTCCATACCAACTTCGAATCCCGCAGACTCAGAACCCGAACGAAAGGCCATTTGTTCCCCTGACCTGGTGGGCCAGTCCGAAGCTAAATATAGGCCTGTTAGTTGTAGAAGTAGCTTAGAAGTAGAATTTATGCATGAGTAGCGATTACTGTGTATAATAAATGTGCTTTGATTTGAATCTTACTAATTGGTGTATTGAGTTATTGATCATTACTTGAACTTGAACCTCGTGGCGGTATCATAAAGATACCTGGCGACTTGAGAGCAAAGGTTATAAAACAGAGCCAATTGAACCAACCAAAAGTTAGCAAAATATTACTGGCGACATCTGACGGGACCCGAACTAGAAGTGGCTTCACCACTCCGTTGGAACCCAAAAATTAGAATTAGAGATCCAATTGGGAACAGAAAACCACAAGAAATGTGATAAATGCATGCGTAACCAACAGGGCTATAAGGTAATACTGATAGATCTTTTTGTTGCGACAAAACTGTCGGGAGTTTGTATTTCGGAAATTAGCGAAAGCCGTACCCATAATTACAGCACCGCCTTAATACCCCCTGTTCCAAATTTAAAAGAAGCCTTCAGATAGGAAAGATGGCAATGCAGGCAATGCAACACATCATGAACCCCAAAGAATTTGCGGTCGCAGCGACCAGCAGCAGTAGAGTAGGACAATGTCCCTTATGGGAAGAAGAAATCAGGAAGTAACTCAAAGGTAAAGGATGGCCCATTTAGAGCGAATTCTGTAACAACGAGGAAACGGGTCCCGGGAGTATAGGACATACTTGGTGGGAGAACCTGACGAGATTCACAAGAAGAGCTTAGGAAAAGCTTGCAAGTTGATGGCAATCATGTCTTGCTTGGCACAATTGCGAGGCACAGAGGAGGTCGTTAGGACGCTCCGGAAAGAGGTAGAAGGCATACATCGAATGAGCAAGGTCGATGTCAGTGAGGTAGAAAAAGAGAACTTAGAGTTAAGGAGGAAGTTGTCAGCAAAAGACGGAGAGGTGGATGATGCCAAGTGGGCACACCAGTCTTGTCTGGCGCATTTAAGCAGCTTTCAGTCCCAGCAAAGACAAAGCTCACTAGGCCACGCAAAGTGCCGGAAGCAGATTGCAGAACTGCAATCTCTGCTTTCAGTTCAAAAAGGATTCCAGGAAATCTTTGGATCAAAGTTAGATGAGGAAGACGGCCCTGATTGAGAAGAGTTAAATGAGACAGCGCAGAGATATGTTCAGGGAACATGTGCGCAGGGAAAGCCCCAAAAGAGAAAATCACCCCAACCCCCCACAGAGCAGATAGTTCAGGCTCCAATGAACCCAGCAACCACCCACCGCACAGCCACATCGGACGACACGGAATTTCTGTACACCACCCCCTTAACAGTGACCCAATAATGGGACGCGTGCAAGAAAATCACAACGTTCCTCCCCACCTTAGAACCCCCACCACTTCTTTGCCAGAGTAAAGCAGCAGGCGACCATGTATGGCCTGGATGAGCGAGAGCACGTAAAGCTCACAGTTTAGAGTCTAGACCCTTCGGTCGTAGCAGCCCTTTCCGACCCACAGAATGTAGGAGGAGGCACCCTTGCAGAAATGCATACCGCGGGCCGAGACGAGATCGGGTATAACCGAGGTGACCCCGTAGATGGCCTCAATAAATGCAGGCAAAAGAAAACCGAGCACCCCACAGCATTTGCTGGACGTCTGTGGATCCATTTTGCAGCAGTTTTTGGAGACTTAGACCGTACCCATTTGTCCCCAGACAACATGACCAAATGGACCCGCACCCTTATCTCCCATGCCACAGAAACAGGACAAAAAGCTTGTGCGAATTATGATCCCTCAGAGGAGGCTCATAATGAAAAATGGGTCGTAAAAAGATTGTCCCGCACCTGGGAGCAGTCTGTACAAAACAAACCCGCAGTTAAAAATCCCGAAGAAAAGCAGGCAGAAGCAGACAGACAAGCAGTTAAAACACACCAGAACCCCGCATAGGTAAATGAAGGCAAGAACAGCCCCCCACCAAAGTCACAGGAGTGTTACAACTGTGGACAGTTGGGACACTTTGCAAGGGAATGCAATGCCCCATGAAAGCCACAGAGAGCCCAGCAGATGGGCACTCTAATTAAGAATAAGACAGAGCCCATACATAGTGTGAGCACCCGTTCAGATCAGACGGACCTGAACGGAACGGACTGACGGTGTTCGGGCTCCCCCAATTGGGTCCGCGACACCCTTTGGGAGAGGTCCGGACGACCGGTAGTTGTAGCAAAAATACGGGGACAGCCCATCGAGTTTCTCTGGGACACAGGAGGGGCCGCACCACAATAAATTCCTCCACCATGTTTCAAAAGGACACGTGGCCCACTACAGCCACTATCACCCTCAGCGGCTTTACAGGCCACTCACAGCAGGGACACATCACAGCCCCTGTACCCATTCAAATCGGCAACATCATCACCAAGCACCCCATAGTTTTAGTCGACACAGCAGAACACATTTTGGGCATTGACTTTATGAATTCCCACAACCTATCCTTTGATCCAGTCAACCAATGTGTCTTGAAAATGGCAAAATCCGCAAGAGCCCCCGCAACGCTCACAATAGGTGAATACGCCAACAAAATTAGCACAGTAGGCAAATTTTGGTTTAACCCGACTACAATTAGCACGGACAAGCAGGTTAGGGCAGTGTTACAGAAGAACAGGACAGCATTCGCGACCCACAAACACGACTGTGGCCGGATGACTGGTTCAGTACAAATCACAGGACCTGACCCTAGACCCCAAAAGCAGTATGGATTTCCCCATGAGGCAGAGGGAGAAATCACAAAAGTAATCGACTGCTTATTAGAGCAGGGCGTACTTAGATCAGTAGCCTCCACTAATAATGCCCCGATTTGGCCAGTGAGAAAGCCCGATGGATCATGGCGACTGACCATCGATTACCAGGAACTCAACAAAATCACCCCCGCAGCAGCCCCCACAGTAGCCACAAGTCCCGAGACCATGCTCAAGCAGGGACTCAATTCACGATACTTTACGGTTTTGGATATCAGTAATGGATTCTGGTCCATTCCATTGGCAAAGGCGTGCCAGTACAAATTTGCCTTCACCTTTAAAAACCAACAGTACACATGGACATGCCTGCCACAAGGATTCCACAACTCCCCCTCCATTTTCCACCGACAGCTGGCAAATGGTTCAGCCAAATTCTCTCGCCCCGATTGTCTGGTCCAGTACGTAGACGACCTACTACTGCAGACAGACACCAAGGAAGAGCACATTGAGCTTCTGTCCGAATCCCTGGAGCTCCTACAGAAAATTGGATGTAAAGTTAACCCCAAAAAGGCCCAGATTTTGGAAAACAAGGTGATATATTTGGGAACAATTATCACACATGGTAAACGCGAGGTCGAGCACAAAAGGATTGACTCAATTGCTAAATTGCCCCTTCCCCAGAACGTTTCAGCCCTCCGGTCGTTTTTAGGACTGGTTGGCTACTGCCGAAACCACATTGACGGTTTCGCCAGCAAGGCAGCACCCCTCTCAGACCTCCTAAAGAAAGGAGCCCCCTGGGAATGGCTTCCGCAGCATCCGTATGCTGTGGACTCTTTGAAACAAGCACTCATAGCAGCCCCCGCGCTACAAGTTCCAGACCCGCTTTCCCTCTATGCGAAAGAGGTAGCAAGCACAGACCGTACCCTTTCGGCCGTGCTCCTTGAGGAACGGCACGAACAGTTAAGGCCCGTAGCTTACGCCTCCAGAGTTTTAGATGCTGTGGAGCAGGGCTTTCAGTCTGTGAAAGGCACCAGCTCGTAGTTTTTGGGGCAGTACAGTATTTGTCTTACATTACCGGACTGAACCCCATCACAATCCTCATGGAACACACCCCCACCCAACATTTACTGGACGGACGACTTAAGGACGGTATAGTACTCAGATTAGAGCAGTCAGATGGACCCTTCTTTTGCAGGGACGGGATATCACTGTTAAAAGGACAAAGGCCCACACTTTTTTAGCCGACAACCTACAGTACCCCGGAATGCCCCATGAATGTGAAATTATCTCTCCACACCACAACACAGGCCCCTTTATTGCGAAAACACCCCCCAGAAAGATAGGTAGTTCAACCCAGAGCCCCAAGCACACAGACACATACGAACCCATCAGGATATATGTGGATGGATCTTCCACAATATTAGAAGGGAAGCGCATAACAGGATGCTGCATTTACGTCGAGGACGTGCAGGGACGCGCCCTAGAAGAAATAGCAATAAAACTTCCAGGACACTTAGGCTTGCAGGCGGCAGAACTTGCGGCCATCGCATACATAGTGGAACACCCAGATTCCTTCCCCAGCCCAGCAGACATATATTCGGACAGCCTCTATGTCTGCAACAGCCTTACGGAATTCCTACCCCTGTGGAAAGCAAGAGGATTTGTTTCCGCAGACGGAAAACCCCTCCCTTCAGCCCCATTGCTCCGTCACATTTTAGAGCAGGCATAGAACAGGACCTTTGGAATAGTCAAAGTTCGAAGTCACCATCGTTCCTCCCCCCCTGGAAATGTAAAAGCCGACGCACTGGCTAAAGCAGGTTCCAGGCACAGATATTTTTGGACACCCCCCGAAAGCGCACCAGTGAATGCAGTTCACGTCTCGCAGACTAATATCGAGGATTTAGTGCAGGCCCAGAAGCAGGATAGCAATCTCAGGGAGATTTTGAAAGGAAACTGTCCAGACCTCTATGGTAGATTTAGAAATGCTCTGACCACACATGACGGTGTGGTGTTAAAAGACATCCTTTATGTGGTTCCTGAACAGGACAGGAATCAGCTCATTTGTCTATTCCATGACAGTCATGGACATCAGGGAATCGATCCCACTACAGCCCACCTCAGGCAGCTCTGCTGGTGGCCGAGTTTGAAAGAAGATGTAACTCACTACGTTGAGAATTGCCTTATCTGTGCCCAGAACAACCCGGACAGATACGCCAAAAAGGCTCAGCTCAGTCACACCCGACCCGTTAATGGCCCCTGGACTAACCTCCAGATTGATTATATTGGACCATTGCCCCCTTGCAGGAATGGTTATAAATATGTACTTGTGGTGATAGACACGTTTACAAAATGAGTGGAAGCATTCCCATCCAGAACGAACACTGCAAAGACCACAGCCAAGACTTTAACCCACCACATCTTTACGAGATGGGGACTCCCCCGCAGGATTGAATCCGACCAAGGTTCCCATTTTACGGGATGTGTCATGAAGAATGTCCTCACAATATTTGGCATTGCCCCAAAATTCCACATTGCATATCATCCCCAGTCGAGTGGTATCGTGGAGCGCATGAATCGGACCCTAAAATCCACCCTCAGAAAAATGGTCCAGTAAAACAACACCACTTGGGACTCAGTCCTCCCTTTTGCGCTGATGTTTCTGCGAAATACGGTTTCCACATCCACAGGTAACACCCCACACACTCTCATGACCGGACGCCCCATGAAAGGCACAGAATTTTTATTAGGATTAGATTTGACCAGCCACGAAGTGACGACCCTCACACACGAGAACGCAGTCAAACAATTAGTGGCGAATGTTAAAACGGCACAGCTGCAGTAAAATTGGGCACAAGAAAGAAACAGAGCAAGGACTGTTTCGATAAGACAGTGCATGCGACTGAGTTCAGTGTAGGACAGCAAGTCATGCTCTCCGAATACAACCCCAGCACATTCCTGTCACCAAAGTATTCGGGTCCGTACTCCATTGCGGACAAACTAAGCCCTTCCATCTACAAAATAAAGTACCCCAATGGAAAGACTGCGTGATTCCATATCAACCAGATGAAGGCATATGGAACACAGTCTAACCACGCACACCACGTCATGCTCGACGCAGCAGACCACGCCCCGCCCACGGATAACGTAACCCTACCCTCCCCCAACACGTCCAGCCCAGCCACGGACTCAACCTCGACCCCACCCCCGAAATATACACTCCGCCCCGCAACGTCCACAGACTGCAGCAGCAGCGACAGCGACTGTGACTTGGCCAATAGCCACAGCACGCCTCCCTACTATCCCCATACAACAGGACCCACACCCAGCGAACCTGACCACGATTCAAGTGATCCCTTCATGATCACTTTCCTAAACAAACCCCACCACCGACCACCGACCTACAATGACGACCCCGATTCCGTCCCCACAGAACTAGACACCACCTATTGGCACCGAGATTATTCATACAGACTCGTCCAGAAAGACGAGAGCGATCCAAAATCACATCAAGCAGCCCTATCAGCCCTGATACACTCGAGAGTTTGGTATGCGGGAGAAGATGACGACTTTGAGTCTGACTCCCAAAACGAGAACCCCTTTGTGACCCTGTTCACAACCGATAACTGAGGTGTCCAGATGATGTTTTAAAAGGAACCGCTTGGGAGAAAACGGTGTCCTTTCTGATGGAACCTGCAGCATGTTTGATGTTGTTTGTACTTGTACTGTTAAATGTTGTATGTTAGACCGGAAAAAAATTTCCCCACAGCCCCACGCCTTTTCGGCCGAAACCTCTGAGAACTTGTCCGCAGAGATTTGTTAATGTCCCAGACGCCAGTTGAGAGGAACTCGTCTGTCGACAGATACACAGACCCCCCTTCGTAACTGCCCTTCTGGTTCGAAGGTAGAACCAATACGGGACACACACACCCCCACCCCCACCCCCCCATGATGACTACATTTCTTGTCCGTTCTTGTCAGTTGCTCAGGCAGTGAAGAAACGGCATTGGGACCCGCCCTGCCTAGGAACCCCCCCTCTGGTCAGCTACTCTCTGGTAGAGCACACACGGCATTGGTCGCCATCCTACCCGGGGACTCCATCCAAATCTTACCCGTCGCGGCCCATATGCACCTCATTTCGGCAAGTTTTGTTCAAAAAGTTTTGTTTGTTTTCAGGTAACCCTTAGGTTGCCAACCCTCTGCTATTTACATCCTCAAACATTTGGATGGTAAATCGCACAGCCTGCGAGACGGCTCGCACTGGTTCAGTATTTGGCCATGTCTGCGTGGGTTTCCTCTGGGCCCTCCGGTTTCCTCCCACAATCCAAAGATGTGCAGATTAGATGGCTTGGCCATGATAAATTGCCCTTAGTGTCCTAAAAGGCTAGGTGGGGTTACTGGGTTACGGGGATGGGGTGAAGGCATGGGCTTAAGTAGGGTGCTTTTCCCAAGAGCCGGTGCTGACTCGATGGGCCGAATGGCCTCATTCTGCACTGTAAATTCTATGATTCTATGATTCTATGAATAGGGAGAGACCCCAGGAGTGGAGCACAGAGTGAATGAGACGACCAGGGAAATAGCCACTGGGAGGAAACAACTAGTAGGAAACAGCGGGGAGAGAAGCCTCCAGGACTGGGTGGGTTGGCAGCTTGAAGATGAGGCTCCAGGCAGCAAAAGTGCTGTAATTGGCAGGCTTCAGATAGTGAGGGCTCAGGAGATGCCCTGGAAAGCTAAAAAGGCAGCAGAAAGTTGATTCCATGCTGTGTGTTGTTGGTGGGAAGGGTAATCCTTTGGAGCAGTGGTGTTTAGCTGAAGAGCTGGAGATGTGCCCATGAGATGGTGCTGGAGTGCAAACTTGGGAATCCAGGAGATAGTCTTGGGAGAAGAGATTGAACCATCAGGATGTGAACAGTGATTGGGGCAATCCGAGTTGGAATGACCTTTGGAGGGAATTCAGAGGCTAGGGGTGGGATTTTCTATCCCTGGCCCCACCCCAGAGCGTGTTTTGCAGAATTGGAAGCGGCTCGGCGGAATTTCTTGCCCTGCCGTTGTCAATGGGGTTTTCCGTTGGCATTGGTTCACCATCAGTGGGATCGGAAGATCCCGCTAGAGAAAACGGCTGGAAAAGTCCGGCCTAGAAAGTGAAGTCTTGAAATCTCTCGTGAGGGAATTTCATTGAGATTGTGTACATCATGGTTACCATGATATCTGGATGGGTTGCTGAGATATGTGATCTGTATTGATCACATCTGCCAGTTCAGGTGCAGTGTCGTGTTTTTGACCACAGTTGACCTGTTAATTCACACGTATCCCATGTTAGAGTATAGGATGGATATTGTAAATGGGAGGGGGGGGCGGGGGTTATACGGGCGCGATTCTCCACTCCCACGCCGAAGTGGCCGCGCCGTCGTGAACGCCGTCGAGGTTCACGACGGCAAGAAACGGCCCCGGTCCCGACCGATTCAGGCCCTGACAATGGGCCAGGATCGGGGGCGCGTCATTGACACGCGCCAGGCCTTGTCGCCCGCCTAAAAGCGGCGCCGCATAGATGACGTGGCCGGCGCCGCATAACGGGCGTCATCCGCGCATGCGCGGGTTGCCGTCCTCTCTAAGTCCGCCCCGCAAGAAGATTGCGGACGGATCTTGCGGGGCCGCGGAAGGAAGGAGGTCCTCCTTCAGAGAGGACGGCCCGAAGATCGGTGGGCACCGATCGCGGGCCACCCCACATCTGAGGTACCCCCCCGGTGCAGGATCCCCCCTCGCCCCCCCCGCAGGCCGCCCCCCCAGCGTTCACGCACCGTTCACGACTGCAGCTTCCAGGTGTGGACGGCGCCGGGGGGAACCCGCCGTTTTGGCCTGGCCGCTCGGCCCATCCGGACCTGAGAATAGCGGGGGTGCCGGAGAATCACCATTTTCGGTGTCTCCGGTGATTCTCCGGCCTGCAGCCCGCGAAACTCGACCGGGCCATTCCCGCTGCTTGGGAGAATCGCGGGAGGGCGTCAGACCGGCACCCCGGGAAATTCTGGCTGCCCTGGCGATTCTCCCAACCGGCGTGGGAGTGGAGAATCGCGCCCTACGTTCCTGGCTTTTGTACAGTTAAGTTTATTTTGTTTGGTTAAACAGAGTGAAACTATCTTGCTTTTTTCCTTTTAGTAAATATCTGGGATTTCCAACTTTGGCTACTCTGTATGGGTTTGTCATGCACCCTGTGATGGCAAGATCCAGATCGCGCCGGATGGAATCAGTCAGGTGACTCGAGCAAGGTTTGCACCTGGTGCAGAGCCCGATTTGTGGCTCTCGCGCAATTCACCCGTTGTGCACGGATTTGGGCTGGGCACAATGGGGCGCTGAATGACGCCACATCTTCTGTACTTCTATTTTGTGTTCACGATGCATATTGAGTTTGTTTTAGAAATCAGTCATGAAACAGATGATTAGAAAGTAATGAAGTTTGATTCAGTTATAATTATTGAATTAATAAGTATATTGGAAAGACTGATTTTTACCTTAAATTAATACTGTATAAACTTAAATGTTTCGAGAAAATACCGAGTTAGCAGAAACTATTTCCGACAAAGGAATGTTTCTCATTTTTATAAGCTACAGGGCAACATAGCCTGCCAAGGTCTGGCTCAAGAATAAGGCTCATTGTTCACAATGTGATTGAGATTATTTAGGAAGAATTTTGTCTTCCATGGAGGCCCTTATGAAACCTTGAGGTGTTATCCATCAAAGGTCTAATTAAAGACCAACTAAATTAACCCAATAACAGCTAGAAACAATCGCTAGCCTAACGGTAGCCTGACCTAACATGGCGTGATATCCACTAAAAGGAATAAAAACACAACCCTTTAAGAGTTCATCGTTAGCTAAGATTTGAAAACTAATGTGTACAAACTGCATGTCAATCTCCACAAGCAAATTCAATATTGAAGACAAGTGACCTGAGAGAGGCTAGAAGTGACCAGAATTTTAAATTGGATGAAGTTGTAAATATCATTGTGCAAAAGTGGAAGTATAATTTTTCTTTAGCAAACTTTTTGAAATTTGCTATCCAAAGAATCCTGTGATGCCTTAATTGGTTACGTTTCGCACAAAGGAAGTAAATTAAAATGAGTTAATTCAAAACTGGTGTACAAGCATATCGAAATTAAAGGAGTAGTACAATTGTTACCTTAAAATCTTACATGTACTGTTCATTTTCCTGTGGCAGGTTCCCGCTTGTAATGTGTTAGAATGCCATGTCTTTCAGGTAAAACCTTTTTTTCTATAGTACATCCTAGCTTCAAGATAAAGTCATCGGTGCAAAGAATCCCGTTGCACCCGGTTCACCTTTGTTTAAAGGTGAAATTCCAGTCGGCTTTTTGCAGTTCAGTCAGAGGTCAGCCATTTTCCATATTGGACTCTGCAGCAAAAGGGAGGAGAGGAAGGGAATAACAGCTTGCATGGAGGCTTGAGACCGGAAAGGGTTAGTCAGCGATGAGGAAGTGTGGAATGGGGGCCACAGAATTTACAGTGCAGAAGGAGGCCATTTAGCCCATCGCGTCTGCACTGGCCCTTGGGAAGAGCACCTTACTTAAGTCCACGCCTCCACGCTGTCCCTGTAACCCAGTGTAGCACCATCGATCACACACGAGGCGAGACGTAAAGAACTTCAATCGAGGCTTTATTGAGCAGACTTGTTCAGACACGTTCCCCAGCCGCTCACTCACAGAATGCAGCTGCGGGGATTACCCAGGTTCTTATATCCCTCCTATCTGGGTGGAGCCCAGTAGGTGGAGGATCCAATCGGGATCCAGCATCTGTCCTCCAATAGCTGCTCGGCATTCCTGGTGTACCGTATTACCCCTAATACATACCACCACATTCTCCCCTTGTTAAAAAAGAACCCTGCTGGGTGGTGAGTGGTACGGTGGTAGGGGTTTACAGGGTCGGTACCTTAACCATTGATCTATATACAATCATGCCGCTTTTACTGGGCCACCGAATTATTCACATTTTACCCGATTTGCAGCGTTAACTATTTACAACAATGCCGCTTTGCTGGGCCACTGAATTATATACATTCAATGAGTCGAAATGGTGCTCTGGTCGCCCTTTCCGATCGTCTCAGCCCGGGTGGTGGTGGTGGTGCTGGCTCGGGTCCGTTCGACTCTGGGAGCATCGCGCTGTCCCCTTCTGTTTCCTTACTCCTGGACGGGCCTGGGAGGAGGACCAATTCCCCCCGGGAAGGGGGTGGCTGTGGGGTGCACCGTCGGAGTGAGGGCGAGGTGATTTGTGTTGGGGGGGGGTGGGGAGCTCCGGCGGGCGCCAGGTCCCGCAGAGAGACCGTGTCCTGTCGGCCGTCTGGGTACGCCACGTAGGCGTACTGCGGGTTTGCATGGAGTAGATGTACCTTTTCCACCAGCGGGTCTGATTTGTGCGCCCGCACATGTTTCCAGAGCAGGATGGGTCCCGGGGCCGCCAGCCAGGTCGGCAGCGACGTTCCGGAGGAGGACTTCCTGGGGAAGACAAGGAGGCGCTCGTGAGGCGTTTGGTTAGTGGTGGTAAACAGCAGGGACCAGATAGAATGAAGTGCATCCGGGAGGACTTCCTGCCAGCGGGAAGTTGGGAGACTCCTAGACCGTAGGGCCAGTAGGACGGTCTTCCAGACCGTTCTGTTCTCCCTCTCTACCTGCCCATTCCCCCGGGGGTTGTAGCTGGTCGTCCTGCTCGAGGCTATGCCCTTGCTGAGCAGGAATTGACGCAGCTCGTCACTCATGAAGGAGGATCCCCTGTCGCTGTGGATGTAGGCGGGGAAACCGAACAGGGTAAAGATGGTGCTGCGGGCTTTAATGATCGTGGCCACGGTCATGTCGGGGCAGGGGATGGCGAAGGGGAAGCGGGGGTATTCGTCAACGACGTTAAGAAAGTACGTGTTGCGATCGGTGGAGGGGAGGGGGCCTTTGAAATCCAAACTGAGGCGTTCAAAGGGACGGGAAGCCTTTATCAGGTGCGCTCTATCTGGCCTGAAAAAATGCGGTTTGCATTCTGCGCAGATTTGGCAGTTCCTGGTGACTGTTCGGACGTCCTCGACGGAGTAAGGGAGGTTGAGAGCCTTTATGAAGTGGTAGAAACGAGTGACCCCCGGGTGGCAGAGGTCCTCGTGGAGGGCTTGGAGACGGTCCACTTGTGCGTTGGCACAAGTGCCGCGAGATAGGGCATCGGACGGCTCGTTCAGCTTTCCGGGACGGTACAAGATCTCATAATTGTAGGTGGAGAGTTCTATCCTCCACCGCAAGATCTTGTCGTTTTTTATCTTGCCCCGCTGCGCATTATCGAACATGAAGGCTACCGACCGTTGGTCAGTGAGGAGAGTGAATCTCCTGCCGGCCAGGTAATGCCTCCAATGTCGCACAGCTTCCACTATGGCTTGGGCCTCCTTTTCTACTGAGGAGTGGCGAATTTCTGAAGCGTGTAGGGTCCGGGAGAAAAAGGCCACGGGTCTGCCCGCTTGGTTGAGCGTGGCCGCCAGAGCGACGTCGGACGCTTCGCTCTAGACTTGGAAGGGGAGGGACTCGTCGATGGCACGCATCATGGCCTTTGCGATATCTGTTTTGATGCGGCTGAAGGCCTGGCGGGCCTCTGACGACAGGGGAAAAGTAGTGGACTGGATTAGTGGGCGGGCCTTGTCTGCGTACTGGGGGACCCACTGGGCGTAATAAGAAAAGAAGCCCAGGCAGCGTTTCAGGACTTTGGTACAGTGGGGGAGAGGGAACTCCATGAGGGGGCGCATGCGTTCAGGGTCGGGGCCTATCACTCCATTACGTACTACGTAGCCCAGGATGGCTAGACGGTCGGTGCTAAACACGCATTTTCCTCGTTGTAGGTGAGGTTGAGGGCGTTAGCAGTCTGGAGGAATTTGCGGAGGTTGGCGTCGTGGTCCTGCTGGTCGTGGCCGCAGATGGTGACGTTGTCGAGGTACGGGAACGTGGCCCGTAAACCGTGCTGGTCGACCATTCGGTCCATCTCTCGTTGGAAGACCGAGACTCACTTCGTGACGCCGAATGGAGCCCTTAAAAAGTGGTATAACCGCCCATCTGCTTCGAAGGCAGTGTACTTGCGGTCACCGGGGCGAATGGGGAGCTGGTGGTAGGCGGACTTAAGGTCCATGGTGGAGAAGACCTTGTACTGTGCAATCCGATTGACCATGTTGGATATGCGGGGAAGAGGGTACGCATCTAGCTGCGTGTACCTGTTGATGGTCTGACTGTAGTCTACGACCATCCTTTACTTCTCCCCTGTCTTCATTACTACCACCTGGGCTCTCCAGGGACTATTGCTGGCCTGGATTATGCCTTCCTTCAGCAGCCGCTGTACTTCGGACCTGATAAACGTCCGGTCCTGGGTGCTGTACCGTCTGCTCCTAGTGGCGACGGGTTTGCAATCCGGGGTGAGGTTCGCAAACAGGGAGGGCGGTTCGACCTTGAGTGTCGCGAGGCCGCAGATAGTCAGTGGGGGTATAGGGCTGCCAAATTTGAATGTTAAGCTCTGGAGGTTGCATTGGAAGTCCAACCCCAGGAGGGTGGGAGCGCAGAGGTGGGGAAGGGCGTACAGCCGGTAATTGTTGAACTCTCTCCCCTGCACCGTTAGGTTTGCGATGCAGAACCCTTTGATTTCAACGGAGTGGGACCCCGCCGCCAGGAAGATTTTTTGGGTGCTTGGCCGAATTACAAGGGAACAGCGTCTTACCGTGTCCGGGTGAATAAAACTCTCCGTGCTCCCCGAGTCGATCAAACATGGCGTTTCGTGGCCGTTCACCAGCACCTTTGTCGTTGTCGTCTGGAGCGTCCGGGGCCGCGACTGGTCGAGGGTCACCGATGCCAAACGTGGTTGGTGTATCAGACCGTTGTCTTCAGGCAGTGTGGAGCCGGCCACACCGGGGTCCTTGCCTGTTAGCCAAGATGGCGGCGTCCATGGATCGCACGCGGTTGGGGGTGGACAAAATGGCTGCTCCCATGGATCGCACGCGGCCTGTGGGTAGGAAGATGGCGGCGCCTGTCCCCCCCTCGTGGTGTCCGGGGTCCAAAATGGCGGCGCCCGTTGGCCGCCCGTGGGTCGCTGGGAGAGTTGAGCCCGTGGTCCCATTTGTTCCCCGGAGATAGCGGCGACCCCACGGGACTGGCACACCGCTGCGTAGTGCCCCTTTTTACCGCAGCTTTTGCAGGTGGCCGAGCGGGCCGGGCAGCGCTGGCGGGGTTGTTTTGACTGCCCGCAAAAGTAGCAGCGGGGGCCCCCCGGGTGGTCTGGGATTCTGGCTGCGCACGCTTGCGGAGGGGTTGGGGTTGCCGGGGGGTCGGTCGTGGCGGGGGTCCACGGAGCCCAAGGGGCTGCAGCACGGTCGGGGGCATAGGCGCGGGCGTGCGGAGGGGTTGGGGTTGCCGGGGGGTCGGTCGCGGCGGGGGTCCACGGAGCCCAAGGGGCTGCAGCGCGGCATAGGCGCAGGCGTTTTGGGAGGCCACGTCGAGGGAGGCTGCGAGGGCCCGTACCTCTGTGAGTCCAAGAGAGTCTTTCTCTAAAAGTCTCTGGCGAATTTGCGACGATGCCAAACCTGCTACGTAAGCGTCTCTGATCAGGAGGTCCGTATGTTCGTTCGCCGTAACCGCTGGGCAGTTGCAGTTTTGTCCCAGGATCGTTAGAGCGTTGAAGAAATCGTCTAGCGATTCCCCGGGGATTTGTCGTCTCGTCGCGAGCTGGTAGCGTGCGTAGACCTGGTTGACGGGCTTAATGTAGATCTCCTTCAGCAAGTTGATCGCCTCTGGGAATTCTTCCGCGCCCTCGATGAGCGAGTAGATTTCGGGACTCACCCTGGAATGCAGGACCTGCATTTTCTGGTCTTCTGTTGGTCTGACAGGGGCTGTTCGGAGGTATCCCTCAAAACACACCAGCCAGTGTTTAAACGCGGATGTTGCGTTTGTTGCGTGGGGGCTGATTCGCAGGCACTCCGGGGTGATCCGGAGCTCCATATTCCTTTTTAAGTCTGCTCAATGAATTGTAGCACCATCGATCACACACGAGGCGAGACGTAAAGAACTTCAATCGAGGCTTTATTGAGCAGACTTGTTCAGACACGTTCCCCAGCAGCTCACTCACAGAATGCAGGTGCGGGGATTACCCAGGTTCTTATATCCCTCCAATCTGGGTGGAGCCCAGTAGGTGGAGGATCCAATCGGGATCCAGCATCTGTCCTCCAATAGCTGCTCGGCATTCCTGGTGTACCGTATTACCCCTAATACATACCACCACACCCAGTAACCCCACATAGACTTTTGAACACTAAGGGGAAATTTAGCATGGTCAATCCACCTAACCTGTACATCTTTTGACCGCGGGAGGATACTGGAGCACCCGGAGGAAACCCACGCAGACATGGTGAGACAGTGCAAACTCCACACAGACAATCACCCGAGGCCAGAATTGAACTTGGGTGCCTGGAGCTGTGAGGCAGCAGTGCTAACCATTGTCGGGCATGGAGGAATAGAAGATGGATCAAAGGGAGGGCAGACAATTTGTTTGGGGGCATGGACGAGTGGCCAGGTATCCTGAGTGTACTGGGTGGTGGGAACGGTCTGTCAAGGCAATAGAATGAGGGACCTTAAGGACATTGTCACTGCTGTCCACATAAAGCTCCATCTCAGAGAGTTGGCTAGCATGTTCCTTACAGTGTTGAGCTGATGCACATTTCAATTAACCTCACTGATGGTGCTCTCAGACAATGTCCTTTACAATGCTGAGATGCAAGTTCAACCATGACCCACAGAGGGATAAGTACAATACTGGACACTAACATGAATGCAGAAACACAACATTGTTTCTTCCACAATAAAGGAAATGTCCCTAATTCCCCTGTAACCATCAATGCGTGCCAGCCATGAGGCATGCCACTACATTTGGCTCTCTGTCTAAGCCATTTTCAGCAAATAATGATGATGCACATGTGAAACAATGAAATGCAATGTTATGTGAAATATTTACAAGTGAAAATTAAAGGTGAAAAACACGTGTCCCTTTTGTCTTCTCAACATGTCGGCAAGGTGGCATAGTGGTTGGCACTGCTGCCGCACAGTGTCAAGGGCCCGAGTTGGATTATGGCCTTGGGTGACTGCATGGAGTTTGACCATTCTGCCTGTCCCTGGTTTCCTCCGTGTGCTCCGGTTTCCCACCACAGTCCAAAGGGTGTGCAAGTTCGGTGGTCTGGCCGTGCTAAAATGTCCCTTAGTGTCCAAAGATGTGCAGGTTAGGAGGTGCTATGGGGATGGGGTCAGGGAGTGGGCTAGGTAGGGTGCTCTTTCAGAGGATCGGTGCAGATGCGAATGGGTTGAATGGCCTCCTTCTGCAATGTAGGGATTCTATAGATATTTTGCTTTAATGGCAAATTCTGGCTGTGATGCAGAACCTCCCTGTTTTCCAGTGGTTTCACGACTGAAAAGCTAACTCCGCCACGTGGTCGCACATGTAAAAGAACAAAGAACAAAGAAAAGTACAGCACAGGAACAGGCCCTTGGGCCCTCCAAGCCTGTGCCGACTATGCTGCCTGTCTAAGCTAAAATCTTCTACACGTCCTGGATTCGTATCCCTCTATTCCCATCCTATTCATGTATTTGTCAAGAAGCCCCTTAAATGTCACTATCGTCCCTGCTTCCACCACCTCCTCCGGCAGCGAGTTCCAGGCACCCACTACCCTCTGTGTAAAAACTTGCCTCGTACATCTCCTCTAAACCTTGCCCCTCGCACCTTAAACCTATGCCCCCTAGTAATTGAGCCCACCACCCTGGGAAAAAGCCTCTGACTATCCACTCTGTCTATGCCCCTCATAATTTTGTATACCTCTATCAGGTCTCCCCTCAACCTCCTTCGTTCCAGTGAGAACAAACCGAGTTTATTCAATCGCTCCTCATAGCTAATGCCCTCCATACCAGGCAACATTCTGGTAAATCTCTTCTGCACCCTCTCTAAAGCCTCCACATCCTTCTGGTAGTGTGGCAACCAGAATTGAACACTATACTCCAAGTGTGGCCTAACTAAGGTTTTATGCAGCTGCAAATGACTTGCCAATTCTTATACTCAATGCCCCGGCCAATGAAGGCAAGCATGCCATATGCCTTCTTGACCACCTCTCTACCTGTGTTGCCCCTTTCAGTGACCTGTCGACCTGTACACCTAGATCTCTCTGACTGTCAATACTCTTGAGGGTTCTACCATTCACTGTATATTCCCTACCTGCATTAGACCTTTCAAAATGCATTACCTCACATTTGTCCGGATTAAACTCTTTCTGCCATCTCTCCGCCAAAGTCTCCAAACGATCTAAATCCTGCTGTATCCTCTGATAATCCTCATTGCTATCTGCAATTTCACCAACCTTTGTGTCGTCTGCAAACTTACTAACCAGACCAGATACATTTTCCTCCAAATCATTTATATATTCTACGAACAGCAAAGGTCCCAGCACTGATCCCTGCGGAACACCACTAGTCAGAGCCCTCCAATCAGAAAAGCACACTTCCATTGCTACTCTCTGCCTTCTATGACCTAGCCAGTTCAGTATCCATCTTGCCAGCTCACCCCTGATCCTGTGTGACTTCACCTTTTGTACCAGTCTGTCATGAGGGACCATGTCAAAGGCCTTACTGAAGTCCATATAGACAACATCCACTGCCCTACCAGCATCAATCATCTTTGTGACCGCTTCGAAAAACTCTATCAATTTAGTGAGATACGACCTGCCCTTCACAAAACCATGCTGCCTCTCGCTAATACGTCCATTTGCTTCCAAATGGGAGTAGATTCTGTCTCGAAGAATTCTCTCCAGTAATTTCCCTACCATTGACGTAAGGCTCACTGGCCTGTAGTTCCCTGGATTATCCTTGCTACTTGTGGAAGGGAAGTTAATGAGTTACCAATTTAGAAGCATGCTGGGAATATTAACTATATTTTAACACTGCTTTTGAGCGAAAATAAGGAGGTCAAGTAATGTAAACCAAATACTGCTTAGTATGTAGCACTGGCCTTATTATGATAATAAGTTGTTCTTCCAAAGGACAACAAAATGCGTACTCAAATTGTTTTTAAACCAAGGGCAAAACATTTATATTTCCTCTTGCGTCTGTTCCCAAGCTTTATCTCTTCAAAGATGTTTATTTCAACCTATAAATATAATGGTTTTTGACTGCATAACTCAGAGTGCAGTGCCTTGGCTATGCAGCCGGGAACACTCTCTCTCCACAAGTATATTTGTGTAAATAAATTTCCTTAAATCGAACCTCGAGGAATTTGTCTTTATTATGATTTCCACGACAAATTGGCATAGTCGTTGCAGTTTCCCTAATTTAACGGGGCGTGAACCCAGAAACGAATCTCTAAACAGGACTCTCTCAGCTGAAAGGGAGAGAGCCATAGCGCGACCCCAGCTGAAGTTTGCGAGTCTGCGGCTCGGCAGCCTTAATTACTGGCCAGTGACTCATGCTAGGAGAGTTATCTTAATTAATAAATTAATGATAGCTTCATGGGAAGAAAAAGGTGCCACAGAGACCAAAAATTTTTTTTTTAAGACTTTGAGGTTCGTGAAAGGATAAACACCGGTGTGCGCTCCCTGGAGTATTTGTAAATGATTTCCAATTTCCGCGGTTGTTGTTATTATTACATATATGTTCTGAAGTATTTTGCAGAAGGAACGATGAGCACTAAACTCGCCGCTCCCTCACAGGTCGTCCCGAAGCCTCGGTAAAGATATCCGGAGCGAGAAAGAAGGTGAACACCTTAAAGAGGACAGATAAGGGAGTCAAAATGAGTAAGAAAATGAAAAGGAAAAATTGTAAAGCAGCGCAATGAGGTAGGAAAACCTATATGTCCTGCATAGGAATCTAATGAAGCTGACCCCCTTTCGGAAGAAAAAACAGGGGAGTAAAAGTAAATAGAAGATGTAGGTAAAAGCGAGATTTGTCTGTAGCCGTGAGATAAGGCTAACGATTAACTGTGATATTTGTGAGCTGTGAGAACCTGTGTGTTTTGTTTAACCAATTAATTTTAGTCAAAGCATGAAGTTGGTTGTATTTTTTATCGTCTGTCTTTGTGAGTCAGAGATTATAACTTAAGTGATTTTTGTTGCGATTTCTCTAATGAACGGAAACATTGAAAATTACGATCATTTTAAAAGAAAGTAAGTGCCTTTACGAATAAAAGTAATTGAATATGAATAAGTTTTTAGATTACGTGTAAAAACGTAAATGGCATCATGCCAAGTTCTCCGCCCCTTAGTTTCTGCAGGAAACATTAACCATTTCAGCAGACAGTTGATCTTTTCTGAATTGACAAAGAAAAAATATACGTCTCTAAGAATAGCTAATGCCTATAAAACCAATCATTGGAAATTGACTTAAATGTGTGCTATTTATAGCCTCCTCCCAGGGGATGTTTTGCTGCTTCCAAAATACTCTTATGATGCATCTTTGTCAGCTTTGAAGCTTTGAATTGCAGTCCCACCCGGCATAAATGGGGGATGGGTTCCCAATAATGATAATCATTTGAATGAAGGAAATGAGTCCCTCGAACACTGGTTAACAAATAGAGGGAAAGAGGCTATCATGCAAGGGGCCAAGGAGCATTTAACCCCCAGGAAGGATGTACCGCAACTAGCGACACCTGACCCTATTAGGCAGGCAGACACTCTGCAAATTAGGAATAGTAATACATCGCATTGATAATGGAATGTTTATAGAACTGTCTCAAATACGAGCTCACCAGCTGAAAAATTTAATAACTTCTGAGACTGCGCCCGATCGCTCTGTGTCTGTGTTCTATGCTGGCAGCTGAACTTTAACCCTTACAGTACCACTGTTAAAAAAAAATTTAAACTGTAGGAAGTCTTACAAAAGATTAATGAGCATTGGGCACAGCTATTAAAACACCTGATAGATTCCAGATGAGCGAATATAGTGACCCATTGCACGGCTTGGTATGCTCGTGAGGATGAGCACGCATACAATTTATAAACGCAAAGTCACTTAGGACATCAGACATCATTGCATGTCACTCCTTTTTATTTTTCGGTGTTGTGGGATTAGGAATGTTAGTACAGTTGACCTATAGTCAGAGGAATCTTTTTAGGATGGGTTCAACTTCAGAACCCCATTTAACATTGGCCATAAGACATCCCGCTAAGGCAAAGCAAATAGGAGAAGTGATCAAAGAGGCCAAAGGAAAAAAGTAATACATGGGATTTATATTGAAATGGACGGACAAAATTGCCCGAGGGCAAAGTGACCTGGAAAGAGGAGCAATGGCCCGCTACATTTGAAAGTCAACAACCTCCCCGAGAGAGCCATCATTTACTCCCTTCAATTCTGGCCCAGGTACTGGCACATCTATGTGCCCAACATCAAAATCGTGTTGGAAAAGTACATTCTGCCCCAGCGCATAGGGTGTAGTTACAGAAGAACGTTGCCCTGCCCTGCTTAAAACTATACTGGTTGGCACCGGAAACAGAAAAAGGGATAGAGGGAGTGAACAATGCACTATTACAGCAAGGGGTGCTGAAGAGAACACAAAGCCCCTGTAACCCCCCTATACTCCCCATTCCAAAGGTAGGAAGACCCAACGAGTGGTGGTTTGTGCAAGATCTTAGAGTCATCAATAAAACTGTTATCACTATTGCTCCATTGGTGCCGGACACAAATGTCATTTTGTCTTCTATACCATCAACAACGGATACTTTGTCAGCCTTCTTCTCCATACCATTGCACCCGGAAAGTCAACATCTATTTGCTTTACATATCGGAATCAACAGTATTAAAAGAGACTTGGACGAGTGCCAGTTGTCTGCAGGCTCAACAGTCCCTCAATATGATGACAATTTATTGATAGTCTCAGAGGGAGGGCTAGTTTGTCAACAGAATACCCTTTTGTTATTATCACATCTGGCAGAAAGAGGGCATAGGGTCTCAATGGACAAGCTGCAATTCTGTCAGGAGACAGTTCAGTGTTTGGCATTTCAGCTGCAGCAAGGACAACGGAGGCTTGAGTCTGAAAGCGTACAGTCTGTAGCAAGGGTTCCAAACCCACGCACGAAAAAGGAAACATTTACCTTCCTCGGAATGGTGGGCTATTGCAGGCAGTGGATACCGGGCGATAGAGAGATGGACACAGTATTGTGAAAGGCTACCCTACAGGATGCCCCTTCAGTTGTTACCTGGATCCCAGAGAGGGAGCAAACATTTCGTAATTTAAAACAAGCCATGATTAGCATCCCTGCCTTGGGACTTCCTAATTTCAGCAAACCCTTTACTCTTTATTTGAATGAAGCAGGGGGATTTGCAACAGGGGTCCTGGTGCAAGAGCATTGAGGAGGGAAAAGACCCCTTGCCTATTACTCAGTGGCCCTATGTGCTGTGGTAAAGGGTATGCCAAATTGCTTAAGAGCAGTAGCAGCCACAGCGGCCATAATAGAAAAAATAATTCATCCGCAACGTAGCATTTTACTGCAGCTCGACACAGTGGGTACGAAGTAATCCTCTCTTAAACCAACTTTACCTACAAGCGAGCGCCAGCTGCCAACCCTGCTACACTCTTACCCGTGCCGTTGGAAACAGAACATATGGATGATCATGACTGTTTACTATTGGTTGAAGCCACCACAACTTCTCGACCTGATTTATTGAATCACCCACGAGAAAATCCAGGTATCATCTTTCTCACCAATGGGTCAGCAAACCGACCAAATGATATGGTCCTCCTGGCCGGTGATGCAATAGTAACTCCATTCAAGATAGTGGAAGCTTTTGCTCTGCTTTCAGGAATGTCTGCTCAAGCGGCCGAATAGTTTGCCCTTACTAAAGCATGCATTCTAGCTAAAAATAAAACAGTCAATTCCCGATTGATTCCCGATCTGCTTTTGGGGTAGTACATGATTTTGGCAAATTATGGAAAAATAGGGGATTCATAACTTCCTCCGGCCAACCTATTAAACATGCTAAATTGGTTTTAAATTTACTAGATGCTGTTCAGCTGCCCAGCAAGATAGCCGTTTTAAAGTGTGAAGCGCATACTACTGCAGACGATACAGTATCATGCGGCAATAGATTTGCTGATAAAATAGCAAAAAAGTGGCTCTCAAACAGCAGCTACAACTACAAGCTTCGGCAGTTGAACTTCCGTCCACCATAACAGAACCGAAGTTAAAACAGGCACAGGAGCAAGCCTCTCTACAGGAGCATCGCTATCAAGCAGGTTGCTATCAAGACAATTTTGATAGGTGGATAAGGGCTTTGAAAATAGACCAAACGTATGAAGCTCTCAGAGAAATTATACTTTTGGAGGAGTTTAAAAATTCAATTCCTGATGTAGTGAGAACTCATATGGGAACAGAGGGTTAAAACTGCGAGATTAGCAGCAGAAATGGCAGGTGATTATGAATTAGTTCATAAATCAAAGTTTGGTTTCCGACATCAGTTTCAGCCTGTGCGGGATAGAAACTGGGGACATGAGAAATACTCAAGTGGTAAAGGTAAAGGTGATCTGATGGGAGATAATAAGGAGAGTGTACTTCAGATTAAAAAAGAAATCCAGGAGGGTGGACAAGAAGTGAAAAGTTTCAAATGTTTTCACTGTAATAAACTAGGCCATGTGAAGTCACAGTTTTGGTGGTTGAAGAAAAGCACTGGGAAGGCTGATGTGGTAAAACAGGATAAGACAGTGGGGTTTGTTAAAGTGGTAAAGGAAAGCCCAAGTGAAGCGAAGGAGGTGCAATATATTGTACAGCCTGATCAAGAGGTGATTGATAAGAAGGTGCCAGATCTTTTTAAAGAATTTACTTGTGTCGGTAAAGTTTACTCATGTGTATCAGGAGGAGTTGGTAAAGAAGTCACAATTTTAAGAGATACGGGAGCTAGTCAATCTTTGATGGTAGGAGATGAGGAGTTATGTAGTCTGGGAAGAATGTTGCCAAAAAAGGTGGTAATATGTGGAATTCAGGGTGAGAGAGGTAGTGTTCCATTATATAAGGTAAGGTTGGAAAGTCCAGCGAAGAGTGGTGAAGTGGTAGTAGGAGTAATAGAGAAATTATCTGGTCCAGGAATACAGTTTATCTTGGGTAATGATATAGCTGGATCGCAGGTGGGAGTGATGCCTACTCTGGTTGATAAGCCAGTGGAAAATCAGACAACTGAAGTGTTGAAGGATGAATATCCTGGGATTGTGATAACAATGGGTATTAACAGTGACAGGGGAACTCATTTCACTAGCAAATAGACCAAAGCCCAAACAGAAGCCATGGGATTTGATTGGAAATTGCATATCCCATATCAGCCACAATCCTCAGGAATGGTGGAAAGGGCGAATGGAATAATTCAAACTGCAGTTACAAAAGTGTGTCAACAAAATGGGCTGCTATGGCCAGATGCCATACCCATAGTAATGTATGCACTGCAAAATCAGAGAAAGCGTAATACTAGTTTAACCCCACATGAGATATTAATGGAACGTCCTGAAACTAAACCCCCAATGACTCCAGCGGCAGTAGCCTTAATAAGGGCAGATGAGACTAAAATATGCCCAGGCCATGTGTGAAACCGCTGAAAAAAAAAACCAAGAAAAAAAAAACATGGTAAGGTGCAAAAGGCTCAGATGCATCCAAAAGAGGGAAATACACACCCTTTAAACCTGGAGATCAAGTATATGTGAAAGCACTAAACAAAGATTATTTTTCTCCTAGGTGGAATGGACCCTACCAAGTGCTGCTAACAACCCGAACAGCCGTTAAAGTAAAAGAAAAGCCAGATGGGATCCACGCAACTCGTGTAAACTACATCATACGGAACTTTGAGAGTACTAGTGAGACACTAAACTGAAGAGAATATTATCATATTAATCCAACATCATGTAGAGGGTAAATTGCATACTAACACCTTAATATACATGTCTCACTCATATGCAGAGAGGGTAAATAAATTCAGTTGTTGGGTTTGTACACAAATTCCCAAATGCTTGGAGGAGGGCTTCCCTGTGCGACCTATCCCATTCGCCAGTAAAGAGATAGCAGAATGGGCTCTAAGACAAAATAGTACAGGATGTGGAGAAGATACACAGAATATGTTCGATTAGAGATTAGCTGGATCTGATATGAATAGGTTTGAGGAATGGTGGGGGCCTAGGTTTAATGTAACACGTCAAACGCCCTGTTTGATCCTTCCCAATTATACTGGAGTCCCAAAGGGTAGCATATGCTTTAGGAAACATAAAACATATGGGACCTACCCAGTCGGCACAAGTCAGTGCCACCAGACCTTGAATTGGCAACCCCCTATGTTTCACCTTACAGCTAAAGGACTATTCATCTTTGGTTGGTCAGGAGTTGAAAACCAAACTAGTGGAGGCTCCTGGGAAGGGGATCCGATTAGACTAATGATGACTGATAGTAAAGGAAACCTGACCGCATATAACGGCACGTATTTTATCTGTGGCCATACCAGATAATTGGGAAGGCTCCTGCTATTTGGGATAGGTAGTCCCTTATGTGCATCACATTCAGCAATTGCAGGACCATCCCCATCACAGGACGACACGCAGTGTTATGACATGGGCACAAATGCTGGGAACAATGATACCACCATTAGGAATAGCCACTAATGCATACGAACTACGCGAACTACGAGACATCCTGAGCAGGTAGCTAATGACACTGCAGAAGCTGTTAACCAGATAGAAACTGAGATAGTTGCTGTAAGAGTGGTTGCCCTGCAGAATAGAATGGCCCTTGATTTCTTGTTAGCTGAAAAGGGAGGTACTTGTGCCCTGATTGGAAGTGACTGTTGCACATACATCCCTGATAACTCAGAAAAATTGATAATCTGGTGGATCACACTCGTAGAGAAGTAACAAGATTACACGAAAATGAGGGATGGGATTTTGGCTTTGGATGGTAGGATCGTCAGAACAGAAGATTGTGTTCTGGATTATAATCGCCATTGTAATCTTGATTGTCGTATGGTTACTGTTTAATATTGCGCAATATATTTTTATTGTACTAACACGAGAGAACAGCCCTAGCCGCTTTGTCTCCTTGCTACCAGCTCATAAGACGCAGAGAACTGTCATACGTCTATTCCCCTTACATTATAAACAACCCTTTTCTATGGAGGACATGATAATTTACTAAAAGGTGTTGATCAAAAGATCAACAAGGAGGGAATTGTGGAAGTTAAGTTAATGAGTTACCAATTTAGAAGCATGCTGGGTATATTAACTATATTTTAACACTGCTTTTGAGCGAAAATAAAGAGGTCAAGTAATGTAAACCAAATACTGCTTAGTATGTAGCACTGGCCTTATTATGATAATAAGTTGTTCTTCCGAAGGACAATGAAATGCGTACTCAAATTGTTTTTAAACCAAGGGCAAAACATTTATATTTCCTCTTGCGTATGTTCCCAAGCTTTATCTCTTCAAAGTTGTTTATTTCAACCTATAAATACAATGGTTTTTGACTGCATAACTCAGAGTGCAGTGCATTGGCTTTGCAGCTGAAACACTCTCTCTCCACAAGTATATTTGTGTAAATAAATTTCCTTAAATCGAACCTCGAGGAATTTGTCTTTATTATGATTTCCACGACACTACCCTTCTTAAACAAAGGAACAACATTGGCTATTCTCCAGTCCTTCGGGACATCACCTGAAAAGATACCATCAGGCCCTGGGGAATTATCCACCTTAATATTTTTCAAGACGCCCAACACCTCATCTTTTTGGATCTCAATGTGATCCAGGCTATCTACACACCCTTCTCCAGACTAAACATTCACCAATTCCTTCTCTTTGGCGAATACTGATGCAAAGTATTCATTTAGTACCTCACCCATTTCCTCTGGCTCCACACATAGATTCCCTTGCCTATCCTTCAGTGGGCCAACCCTTTCTCTAGCTACCCTCTAGCTTTTTATGTACGTGTAAAAAGCCTGGGGATTTTCCTTACCCCTATTTGCCAATGACTTTTTGTGACCCCTTCTAGCCCTCCTGACTCCTTGCTTAAGTTCCTTCCTACTTTCCTTATATTCCACACAGGCTTCGTCTGTTCCCAGCCTTCTAGCCCTGACAAATGCCTCCTTTTTCTTTGTGACGAGGCCTACAATATCTCTCGTTTACCAAGGTTCCCGAAATTTGCCGTTTTTATCCTTCTTCCACACAGGAACATGCCGGTCCTGAATTGCTTTCAACTGACATTTGAAAGCCTCCCACATGTCAGATGTTAATTTACCCTCAAACATCCGCTCCCAATCTAGGTTCTTCAGTTCCCGTCTAATATTGATAAAATTAGCCTTCCCCCCAATTTCGCACATTCACCCTAAGATCACTCTTCTCCTTGTCCACCAGCACTTTAAAACTTACTGAATTGTGGACACTGTTCCCGAAATGCTCCCCTACTGAAACTTCTACCACTTGGCCGGGCTCATTCCCCAATACCTGGTCCAGTACAGCCCCTTCCCTAGTTGGACTATCTACATATTGTTTTAAGAAGCCCTCCTGGATGCTCCTTACAAACTCTGCCCCGTCCAAGCCCCTTGCACTAAGTGAGTCCCAGTCAATATTGGGGAAGTTGAAGTTTCCCATCACAACAACCCTGTTGCTTTTACTCCTTTCCAAAATCTGTCTGCCTATCTTCTCCTCTCTCTCCCACTGGCTGTTGGGAGGCCTGTAGTAAAACCCCAACATTGTGACTGCACCCTTCTTATTCCTGATCTCTACCCATATAGCCTCGCTGCCCTCTGAGGTGTCCTCCCATAGTACAGCTGTGATATTCTCCCTAACCAGTAGCGCAACTCCGCCAACCCTTTTACATCCCCCTCTATCCCGCCTGAAACATTTAAATCCTGGAACGTTTAGCTGCCAATCCTGTCCTTCCCTCAACCAGATCTCTGTAATGGCAACAACATCATAGTTCCAAGCTCTAAGTTCATTTGCCTTACCCAGTATACTTCTTACATTAAAACATATGCACTTTAGGCCACCAGACCCGCTGTTTTCAGCAACATCTCCCTGTCTGCTCTTCCTCAGAGCCATACTTGCCCTATTACCTAGTTCTCCCTCAATGTTTTCACCTTCTGACCTGTTGCTCTGGTACCCAGCCCCCTACCATCTAGTTTAAACCCTCCTGTGTGACACTAGCGAACCTCGCGGCCAGGATATTTACGCTTCTTCAGTTTAGATGCAACCTGTCCTTCTTATACAGGTCACATCTGCCCTGGAAGAGCTCCCTGTGGTCCAGATAACAGAATTCCTCCCTCTTACACCAGCTGTTTAGCCACGTGTTTAGCTGCTCTATCTTCCTATTTCTAGCCTCTCTGGCACGTGGCACAGGGAGTAATCCCGAGATTACAACCCTAGAGGTCCTGTCTTTTAACTTTCTGCCTAGCTCCCTGAACTCCTGCTGCACGACCTCATGCCCCTTCCTGCCTATGTCGTTAGTACCAATATGTACAACAACCTCTGCCTGTTTTCCCTCCCTCTTCAGGATGCCCGCTACCCACTCTGAGACATCGTGGACCCTGGCACCAGGGAGGCAACATACCATCTGGAGTCTCTTTCACGTCCACAGAAGCGCCTATCTGTGCCCCTGACTTTCGAGTCCCCTGTGACTATTGCTCTTCTGCGCTTTGACCCATGTCTCCTGTGTGTACCACTAGAACTTTACATTTTAATTGTAATCTTAAGGGGAAGTAGCAAGAAGCAAGCAAGCATAGCAGTGCCCACTTTCTGTTCTGTCATTGGGAATGGTGTGTCACGGATAAAGATTTGCTCAATAGGTGGAATTTTACACCACCACGTCACCACTCCCTTCTCCCCTGCCAATCGCGGGTTGGCAGGTGGGGTATGGGTGTAACATTTCACAGTGCCATGTAGAGGCGACCAGAGGCTTCCCTTCACCCAACGCCACTTAACTCATGGGTCAATTAAATGGTTTATTAATGGGATCTGTTTTTAATTATAAGTCTTCTACTGCGGTAAGGAGGTTGTTCAAGACCATTTTAATTGAAATAAGAAAGAACAATCATGATAATCCAGGTAAGGCATGTAGACTTGAGGAGGTAGTTTGTGATAAAGAAATCATTTTAAGCATATATTGATTTGTTGAGTTATTGCTCATTGACATTAATTCTCCATTATTTCAGACACGGAAGTTAAACAACTGACAATACCTGATTGAGAATTTTCCAAAAGTCCATAAATATCTTTATAATTTCCTGGTGCCTGCTTATTAACTGAAAATTATTTTTTATTGTGAAGAATTGCAAACAAATTGATTCCAACCACAGAGTAACTTGTAACAGGATCAGAGTAACACTCATTCATAATCATATTCATTAGAGCCACAAAATAAATCAGCTTGTTTCCTCAGGCTCTGGGTAAGCAATTACAGCATTACAGAGAAAGAAAGTAAACTTATTTGCAGAACATAATGCAAGGTAAGTACTGTAACTAGCTATTGGAAAGTTATATTAGAGAGTGAACACCCTGGACAGAGCTTCCTTCATTTCAGTGTTCATCGTTGTACAGATTTGGAATTGAAGCGATCTCATTGCGGCTTCAGGACTTGGTTGCCTGGTTTGGCACCTGAAACAAAATTGAACAAATTATGAGCGGAATTCTCCATTCCTGAGACTAAGGGCTGGATTGTCCGATTGCCGACGGCAAAACCGCATTCGCCGATTGGCCGGAGAATCCATTTTCATGCCAAAATCGGGGGCGGCGCTGTTTTTCAGATGCTGCGCCCCCTCAAAACCGGCATCATCGCTGAGTACGACGCACACATTGGAATGGCCTCAGGACGTCAACTAAGGCCCTCCCCGATGCTCTGCCCCCAATGGGCTGATGTCCCGACGGCGTGGGCCACGTGTGCCCACAGTATTCGGGGACCTTGCGTGCCGGCTACGGACTGCCGCCACAGTCGGGGGAGAGCCGTTCCGCTGGTCGGGTGTCTTCGGCGGGGTCTGTGGGAACTGTTGGGGGTGGTCCAGGTGGTGAAGGGAGTTACACGGGGGCACTATCTGGCATGCCGGGTCCGCGCGTGGCCGGCACCATGTTGTATGGCGCAACCGCTGCAGGTCGCCGCCGTACACATGCGCGGCCACGGACCCGACAATTCTCCATCCGTATCTGCAGGTAAAGCCATACGTGGCGCAGCTGCTAGCCCCCCACTTGGTTCGGGACAGCACCGACTTTTTGGTCGTAAGACTAGACACATGGGGCGGGATTCTCCCCTACCTGGCGGGGTGGGGGTCCCGGTGCCAAGGAGTGGCGTGAACCACTCCGGCGTCGGGCCGCCCCAAAATGCGGAATCCTCCGCACATTTAGGGGCTAGGCCGGCACCGGTGTGGTTTGCGCCGCATCGGCTGGCGGGGAAGGGGCTTGGCGCCACGCCAACTGGCGCCGAAGGGCCTCTGCCGGCCAGCGCGAGTTGGCACATGCACGGGGGGGGGGGGGGGGTTCATCGCCGCATCCGCCATGGCGGAGGACCAAGCAGCCGACACGGCGAAATAGAGTGCCCGCACGGCACAGGCCCGCTGGCGGATCGGTGGGCCCCGATCGCGGACCAGGCCACCGTGGGGGCACCTCCCGGGGCCAGATCCTCCCGCGCCCCCGGAGGCCGCCCGCGCCACCAGGTCCCGCCGGTAAGGACCTACTCTAATTTACGCTGGCGGGACCAGCAAAAAGATGGGTGGCCACTTGCCCCATCGCGGGCCAGAGAATCGCCGGGGGGGGGGGGGGGCCGCTGCCAGCGGCCGCTGACCGTGGCGGCGCGATTCCCACCCCCGCCAAATCCCCGGCGCCGGAAAATTCGGCAGCCAGCGGGGGCGGGATTCACGCCGCCCCCCGGCGATTCTTTGACCCGGCAGGGGGGTCGGAGAATCCCACCTATGCTCCGGACATAGCCTCAAAATCAGAGAATCCAGCCCTAAGTGTTGACGCTGGTGCAGAATTCGCGGACTTCCACGACAGCAAAACTGGCACCACACCTGAGCCGATTCAGCGACCGTGAAGGGGTTAGATCTAGCGCCATGTGGAACACGAGCGATTCTAATGGGAAATGGTGCGGAATTCGCCATGTCAGTGATTGACACTCAGGAGGCTGACAAGCAGCAGCCACATATACACATTACAATCCCCACACACACTCATTCCAGTCAACAAGGTGGCACTGGTTGCACTGGAGTCTGTCCATCCTGCTAATGGGTTGGTTGGGGCCAGAGGGCACCTCAAGGGGTGCCCAGGGGGGACATGCATATGACCTGTGGCTCTAGGTTCACAGTGGACAGTCAGCGGCATGCGCTGATGCACGGCTGCCTTGCAGGTAACAGCAATAGTGTTCCAAGCCGACCAGCCCGACCACACGGCCCATCTCCTGGCCACCCCCCGCTACTCCCCTGGCCCTGGCAGAAGGCATGCCCCAACCAGTGGCATGACTGTCAGCAAACCATGGCGATGTTGGACACTTTCCCTTCCCCCCTCTCTCTGATGGTGAATCTCGCCGTCAGGAATTCACCCCAGTGGGGGTGGAGAATCGCGGAGGTCCCGGAGAATGATATGGCAACGGCATTTACTGTATGTGCGGAGTGGAATGCATTGCCGCCCACGTCGAGGCGGTGGAGAATTGCGGTTTGGCGTGAAACCGGCGCCCACAACGGTTTTGGAGTCAAAACCGATTCTCCACCCAATTTTGTTTTCCGATTCTGCCGTTGGCCGATGGATAATCCCCGCCCCATGTTTCCCCCCACTAACTGCAGCTATTGCTTACGTATAGGCGCCGGAATGTGGCGACTAGGGGCTTTTCACAGTAACTTCATTTGAAGCCTACTTGTGACAATAAGCGATTTTCATTTTCATTTCATTTTTCATTAGAGGATACTGCCTCCAGTAATGTAATTATGGAGCACTATCAACCAGACTGTTCCATAAGATGTGGAGCATTGTTAACATGTATGATTTTGCAACATGGTTTTAACATGCAAGATATAGGGTCAGATTTTTAAAACATGGGCCGGGATTCTCCCCTACCCGGCGGGGCGGGGGGTCCCGGCGGGATGGAGTGGCGGGAACCACTCCGGCATCGGGCCGCCCCTAAAGGTGTGGAATTCTACGCACCTTTAGGGGCCAAGCCCTCACCTTGAGGGGCTAGCCCCGTGCCGGAGTGGTTTCCGCTCAGCCGGCCGGTGGGAAAGGCCTTTGGCGCCACGCCAGCCAGGGCCGAAAGGACTTCGCCGGTCGGCGGAAGTCCGTGCATGGGCGGGAGCGTCAGCGGCTGCTGACGTCACCCCCGCGCATGCGCGGGGGGGGGGGTCCCTTCCGCATCGGCCATGGCGCAGACTATGGCCGGGGTGGAAGGAAAAGAGTGCCCCCACAGCACAGGCCCGCCCGCGGATCAGTGGGCCCCGATCGTGGGCCAGGCCACCGTGGGGGCCCCCCCCCCCGGGGCCATATCGCCCCGCGCCCCCCCCAGGAACTCGGAGCCCGCCCGCGCCGCCAGTCCCGCCGATAAGGTAGGTGGTTTGATTCACGTCGGCAGGACTGGCACGATAGCAGCGGGACTTCGGCCCATCGTGGGCTGGAGAATCGCCGGGGGGGTGCCCGCCGACCGGCGCGGCGTGATTCCCGCCCCCGCCAAATTTTCGGTGCCGGAGAATTCGGCGGCAGGCGGAGGCGGGATTCACGCCACCCCTCGGCGTTTCTCCGACCCGGCGGGGGGTCGGAGAATCCCGCCCATGGTTTGGGTTGTATCCTAGATTCAGCTGGAGGAAACCAAGAAATTATATATTTGTAAATAATAATAATCTTTATTAGTGTCACAAGTAGGCTTACATTAACAATGTAATGAAGTTACTGTGAAAATCCCCTGGTCGCTACACTCCGGCGCCTGTTCGGGTAAACTTGAGGGAGAATTTAGAATTTCCAATTCATCTAACAACACGTCGTTTGGGACTTGTGGGAGGAAACCGGAGCACCCGGATGAAACCCATGCAGGCACAGGGAGAACGTGCAGACGGTCCGCATAGACAGTGACCCAGCCGGGAATCGAACACGGGACCCTGGCTGAAGGAACAGTGCTAACCACTGTGCTACCGTGCCGCCCATAATCTTTTTCACACTTGCTATTGTTACTATAGGATTTGGTGGTTCTGTACAGAGTATATACTGGGTAAATGGGCATGGAAATCCTATAGGTTAGCATGGAGCATATGAAGGATCATGGCAGTGGGGGTGAAGGGGCCTTAGGAGAAATTGCCTGCAAATGTGAGATATTAACTTGGGGATATGTTAAGGAGATAACTGAAGTCAGGTCCACTGCCCCCAGAAAGATCTTGAAGGCAGCCACATGCGTAGCTGGGAGCGAAGGCGGGCTGTTTAAGAGGCCTGACATTATTTAAGAGGTGACTATGGTAGTGGACAGGGGCGTGTCTATGCGCGTTACTTATATGAACTTCCAGAAAGCATTTGATAAAGTCTCACATAAGGGACTGGTAACTAAGGTAGAAACCCGCGGAATTGAGGGCAAATTACTGACATGGCTGTGAAATTGTTTGAGTAGCAGGCGACAGAAAGTAGGGATAATGGATAGGCACCCAAATTGCAGGCTGTGAATAGTAGTGCCCCACAAGGATCTGTTTTAGGGCCTCGATTGTTCACATTATTCATTAATGGCTTGGATAATGGCATAGAAAGTCATATATCCAAGTTTGCTGATGACACAAAGTTGGGTAGCATTGTAAACATTGTAGATGACAGCATAAAATTACAAAGGGATATTGATAGACCAGGTGAATGGGCAAAAACTGTGACAGATGGATTTCAATGTAAGCAAGTGTGAGGTTATCTACTTTGGTGAAAAAAGGGATATATCAGGGTACTTACTAGATGTTATGAAGCTAAATTCAATAGCCATCCAAAGAGATCTTGGGGTTCAGGGGCATGGATCTTTAAAATGCTATGAAAAATGCAGAAATTAATCAAGAAGGCAAATGGAATGCTGGCCTTTATATCTGGAGGACTGGAGTATAAGGACATAAAAGTGTTATGCTGCAGCTTTACAAAACCCTGGTTAGACCCCACTTGGAGTACTGTGAGCAGATCTAGATACCACAATCGAGGAAGGATATTTTGGCCTTGGAGGGAGGCAGTTTTACTAGAATGATACCTGGACTACAGCAGTTAAGTTATGAGGAAATATTATACAAATTAGGCCTGTTTTCTCTAGAATTTAGAAGGTTAAGGGGTAATCTGATCAAAGCCTTGAAGATATTAACAGGAAAAGACAGGGTAGACAAAGATAAATTGTTTCCACTGGTTGGAGATTCTAGAACCAGGGGCCATATCCTAGAAATTAGGGCCAGACCATTCAGGAGAGATGTTGGGAAGCATTTCTACACAAAAAGGCTGGTAGAGGTTTGGAATTCTCTTCCACAAACGCCAATTGACGCTAGAGCAGTGGTTAATTTTAAATCTGAGATAGATACATTTTTGTTAAGCAAAGGTATTAAGGGATATAGGCTGAAGGCAGGTATATGGAGTTAGGCTACAGATCAGATGGACAATTCCACCCTATTTATGCCTTGCATTTTGTAAGCTGATTCCCACCTCTATGAGGAGACAAAACCCCAGCCCTAGGTCTCTTGAATTGATTCATTCTATGCAGGTAGACAGGGCACTTCCATGTTGAGGTGCTCTTGTGTTTTCCTGCCTACCTCAGCTGTGCCAACCTGTCCTATTCTATTGTGACTGCCAGCCTTACATCGTTGTGCCGCCTTTGATTGGCACTGCAGCATTGGGTCAACAAAATTGAAGCCGGCCGATTGGGAGGCTGCCTCTTTGAAAATGCACTGATGGACGTGCTGAGAACTCTGGTAAATTCTGAATTCTCACAAACACCAAACACCAACCTTTCTTAGCTTTAATGATAATCTTCACCCACTGGGCATCAGGACTCACGCATACTTTCTCCCCAGTAACTTTGGTGACACTGTGAACAAAAGGAGGAGTTTTGAAAACAAATCCATGGAAAGTGAACTCTGAGAGTTGAGATGTCAGTAAAGCTATGAAATATATTTCTTCAAACCTGCATCGTAAACAAATTGTGATTGATCCAATGTGTTTTGAATAAATAACACAGTATCGAAGTAGATGTGGTAGAAAGAGAAAGGTTAAACATGATATTCTGACGCATTTACTCACATTATCTCCACTGTCTCACAGTGTGGCCCCTTGGGAATATATTTCAAATTCTTGATCAGCCTCGGATTGATAAAATTGGACCTGGTCTGAGGGCACCGACACCGGCCTTGAATTCCTGGCAGAGGAATACCTGTGAAAAGATCGATTTAACTTTAATTCAATTATTGATTGAAATGGAGTGAATCTTTGCACTTTGTTCCAGAGTTGAGATACTTTAATTGATTCCCTACACAATCCACCACAAGGAAATATCAATTATCTGCCAAATAATGCAAACAATCCAATGATTCTACTATCCTGGAGATGACTGTCACATTTTATAAAAATTAAATGCAAGGAAATCTTTTACAAATGTAAACTCCTGGGATCAAATTGATTTAAATGATTAAATGCAGTTATATTAATAATGCTGTATTCAAACTGGCTTTGTACAGCCAATAACATTGGTGATTATATAATTGTTCAATGAGACACTGTGACATGTAAAGTTGGATCAGTAACTCAGCAGACTCTTTTCCACACTAAAATGCAACTAAGTAAAACACAAGATAGAAATGTCAACATACCCTGCGCAGTGATGGCACACAGAAGCAAGGTGAGAATCATTGCAGTGGTTGCTGTGTTCATCTTTAGCTTTGTGCTGAATAGGTTTCTGCTGAAGGAGCTTCTGTCTACGTCCGTGTTTCTCTCTCTGCTGAGGGAAGTTCTTCTGAAGAGGGCTCCAAAGAGGGATTATTTATTGAGATCCTCTGCTCTCACTTTGTCTAATCTCGAGCACGAAGCTGTCGAAAATCCTGTGGAATGGAGTTTCCCTGCTCCTTGGTCAAGCTTTGTTTCACTTTTGCCTTTTTAACATATTCACAGTCTCAAACACAGCTTACAGCAGCAACAGGCAGGTAATCTGTTGTTACGGGAGGTGAATTATGACTGTGTAGTTTGTAAAGATTTAGAAACATAGGGGGAGAATTAGACTGTTTAGTCCCTCGAGGCTGTTTGGCCATGCAATGAGATCATGGTTTTTCTGTGACCTAGCTACAAACATCTGCCTTTGGCAGACAAAATTTTTATCAATATCAGTTTTTAAATTAACAATAGATCTTGTTGTCTGTAAAATTCAGACACTTAGACCAGTTTATTATTCGAACGATTTACCAAGGTGCCCTTATTTGCGAGATGGACAAAGGACAGATGCAAGTTCAGAATTCACCCCAAGTTTACTTTCAAATATCATTGAACTGGATTGAGCTGCAGGTCCAATGTTCTGACTTTCGGTTGTCGCAGTGCCTTCGTCAGCAAAGGTGGGGCTCGCATGCTGCTTCCTTCTGTCCTTTGGTCTGCCGTTGAGTCTTCTCCACTGCTTCTGCATTGAGTCTTCACTGGGGAGCCTGCTGGGCGGGAGTCACAATACCTAATGGAGTTGCCGATTGCAACTCTGCAGGACACCAGGAGCTCCCCACAGAGGTCCATCCTCAGGAGCATTGTCTGCGTGTAAACATATCCCATATCAGGTGATCTAGGTGCCATAAAGTCTGGCTCCATCTAGGCAATCCACAACAATTGATCCATTTGAATGGGGCCGATAACTTCTAATGTCCTATTTACAGGACAAACCCAGACTTGCCCCGGCTGTCTGTCTCGGTCCAGTGTATTCGTGTTTGGCTGTTTGACTTCCCATCAGGCCTGTCTGTGGTTCTGACTGTGTTTTTAATTTAAAGTGTCCAATTCATCATTTAAAATGTCCAATTTTGTATCAAGCCTAAGATTCAGGCATTGACCATTTTACCACAATCTTACACCAGTTGCCAATTGTGGAGGAAAGTTCCAAACTCTACCACGCTTTGCATTAAGAAGTATTTCCTAATTTCACACCTGAAAAGTCTGGCTCTAATTTTTTTACTATGCGCCCAATCTTTGACTCTTCAACCAACAAAAATATCTTCTCTCTATCTAAAGTAACTGTTCACCGAATGCCTTGAAAATCTTAATCAAATTATCCCTTAACCTTCTCAACTCCATAGATTACAAATCTACTGCTTTGTGTAATCTCTCCTCGTGATTTAATCCTTGGAGCGCACGTATCATTCTGGTAAATCTACACTGCACTTGATCCAATGCTTCCTAAGCTGTGATGTCCAAAACAGTTTGCAGTGTTCCAGATGTGGTCTGACCAGGGCTTTGCATAGTTGGAACATGACATCTATCTCCTTGTATTTTAATCCTCCAGATATAAAGGCCAGCAGTTCATTAACCTTCCTTACCATCACATGGTAATGATACGTGTATCTGATTCCCAAATGTCTTCGGAGCTCCACTGCTTCAAGTGTTTCACCATGTAGAAAGTACCGTCTATCCTTTTTTAGCACTATAGAAACATAACAAATAGGAGCAGGAGTAGGCCATTTGGGCCTTTGAGCGTGCACCACCATTCATTATGATCATGACTGAACATCCAACTCAGTAACCTGTTCTCACTTTCCCCCCATATCCTTTGATCCCTTAGCCTCAAGAGCTATATCTAACTCCTTCTTGAAAACATACTGGGCTGGATTCTCCAATCCTGCGGCTATGTCCAGAGGATCCGTCTGGTCTTACGACCAGAAAGTCGCCACCGCCCCCGCATCGATCCTCCGTGCGGTGGGGGGGGGCTATCAGCCGTGCAGGGTAAAGCCCCGGCTTTACCTGCAGATACAGCCGCAGAATGGCCGGGTCCATGGCCGTGCATTCGCACAGTGGCGGTCGCGCCATGCAACATGGCGCTGGCCGCACGTGACCCCGGCCTTCCAAACCTGCCCCCCTGTGACCAGCCATGCCACCCCCGGACCACCTCCCACCAGTCCCCCCCAGCCCCCGATAAATGCCCCCCTGCCAGCGGGATGGCTCCCCCCTGACTGTCACGGCGCTGGACTCAGTCCGCAGCCGCCACGCGAGGTCCCCGAACGGTGTGAGTACATGTGTCCCATGCCATCAGGGACTCAGCCCATCGGGGGCAGGGCATCGGGTGAGGGCCTCAGGTGGCTGCCTGAGGCCGTCCATACAGTGTGTGGCGTACTCTGAGTACGTTGTTTTTGAGGGGGCGGAGCATCGCAAAAACGGTGCCGCCCACTGATTCCGGTGTAAACGGGGATTCTCCGGCAAATCACCAAATGCGATTTCGGCGTCGGCGATCAGTGAATCCTGCTCACAATGTTTTGGTCTCAACATTTTTCTGGGTAGAGAATTCCACAGTCTCACCACTCTCTGGATGAAGAAAGTTCTCCTCATCTCAGTCCGAAATGGTTTACCCCTTATCCTTAGACTCTGATCCCGGTTCTGAACTCCCCCACCATCAGGATAATCCTTTCTGTATCTACCCTGTCTAGTCCTGTTAGAATTTTATATGTTCCTGTGAGACACCCCTCCTCATTCTTCTGAAATCCAGTGAATATAATCCGAACCAACTCAATCTCTCATATATCGGTCCTGCCATCCAGGAAACAGTCTGGTAAACCTTTGCGGCACTCCCTCTATAGCAAGAACATCCTTCCTCAGATAAGGAGACCAAAACTGCACACAATATTCTATGTGTGGTCTCACCAAGGCCCTGCATAACTGCAGCAGGACATCCATGATTCTGTACTCACTATGAAGGCCAACATACCATTTGCTGCCTTTTACCACCTGCTGTACCTGCATGCAAGTGGTGTACAAGGACACCCAAGTCTTGTTGCACATTCCTCTCACTCAATGTACATCTGCCGTGCATTTGCCTGTCATGATATTCAAACACACACATCATGATAGACACACCAACAGACAAATCAGAACACACAACACCACCACCAATCAGACAAAGACAGGGACAGTACAAAAGGACAAACACGACACCTGATGGGCAGTAGATCTGGGGACAAGGACAATGACAAGGCCTGTAATAACATCACAGACAGGGAGTCACCACGTGCAGAGTATCCAGAATGAACTGTATATAGTAAGTTTGAATAAAACAGCGTTGTACCAAATACAACTGTGTTGGTTCATCTGTGTGTCAGAACGCCCAACACCACATGGTACAGGAGTGGATCGATACCTGCCGACTAACCTGCTATTCTGGACATGGAACTCACCAATAAACCGCAGCCGTTGCAAGTCGCGGGGAACCTTGGTACCAATTGGAAGCTCTTCAAGCAGCGATTCGACCTGTACATCCGAGCCAACGAGAAACAGAGTGCCCCGGCCGAAACAAAGATTGCAATGCTCATCTCCTACGCAGGTCAGCACGCCATCGATGTCTTCAACTCACTGGTGTTCGAAGAAGGCGAAAACCAATCCAAGTATGACACAGTCATCCTCAAGCTAGACCAGCACTTTAATGTTGAAATGAATGAAAGTTTTGAAAGATATCTCTTTCAGCAAGGTAAGGAGGAGCTTTTTCAACCCTTTTTGACGCACCTCCGAATTCTAGCGCAGTCCTGCGGTTATGGCAACACCTCAGAGTCCATGATCAGGGACCAGATTGTTTTTGCCGTTGCCTCCAGTGGCCTACGCCAGCAGCTTCTTAAAATCAAAAGCCTTACCTTAGCGTCTGCAGTGGAAGCCTTTGTCCTCCACGAGAATGCAACCAGCCGTTTTGCCCGATTTCAGGCGTCCGAATTGGCACGGAGGGGGTCCCCAGCCGTCGAATCAGCAAGCCAGGCCGCCCACGACGCCGAACGAATCCAGGCCATCGATTATCTCCCGACCCGCGGCCCCGACGAGAGTGGCCGCTTCCCGCGCTTTTCACGGTCTCCCGCGCTTGTGCGCGCCAAAACCAATGGCATCATCGAGGGACGCACCACGTAGGCGCGCCCAATGCAAGATCACACTGCGCATGCGCAGTGGCGCAACGAACGCCGTGACGTCATGACGTGCGGCAACTGTGGAGCTGCACACTTAAAAGGGCAATGTCCTGCTAATAACCGACAGTGCCTCCGATGTGGCAAAATGGGCCACTATGCTGCCTACTGTCGTGCGGCTCAACCCATGGAATCTACACATCGCCGTCCAGCCCACGCATCAAGACTTCCAGCTAAATGATGCAGATGACCAGGATGCCTTCCGGGTTTCCGTCATCGATGTAAACAGGGTCAACGCGATCAATCCGGCCGATGAGTGTAGTGCCACCCTGACGGTCAACCGATCGCACGTCACCTTCCGTCTGGACACCGGCGCATCCGCCAACCTGATTGCATATACTGAATTCCAGGCCATGAAGGTCAAACTACCCATCACGCCATCCCGGCTCAAGATGGTTGATTATAACGGGAACGTCATCCCGTCCATGGGTTCTTGCCAGCTACAGGTAACTCACAAAACGCACACGGCCACACTCCCTTTCGAAGTTGTTGGCTCATCAAAAGATTTGTTACTGGGCGCACAGGCGTGTAAGGTCCTTCACCTGGTACAGCGCATTATGTCTCTCTCTCCAGATGAGATATCCGACTTCCCGGATGCTGAGTTCCACGCAAATCTCCATTCCCTCCTTGCTCACAACCAGGAGGTATTTGAAGGCATGGGGACATTGCCATGCACTTACAAGATTCGCCTCAAACCGGACGCCATCCCGGTCGTTCACGCACCTCGCAGGGTTCCTGCGCCACTCAAAGACCGCCTCAAGTTGCAGCTACAGGCTCTTCAGGACCAAGGGGTCCTATCCAGGGTCACGGAGCCCACGCCATGGGTCAGCTCCATGGTCTGTGTAAAAAAGCCCTCTGGCTAGATCCGCATATGCATAGATCCTAAAGATCTAAATAACAACATTATGCGGGAACACTATCCCATCCCCAAATGAGAGGAACTCACCAGCGAGATGGCCCAAGCCAAAATATTTACCAAACTGGATGCGTCAATTGGACCCGGCCAGCCGAAGGCTATGCACGTTTAACACCCCTTTCGGCAGATTCTGCTACAACCGGATGCCATTTGGCATCATCTCGGCATCTGAGGTTTTCCACCGAATCATGGAGCAGATGATGGAAGGCATCGAAGGGGTACGTGTATATGTGGACGATATCATCATTTGGTCCACCACTCCGCAGGAGCACATGCATCGTCTACGACGCGTCTTCGCCCGCATACGACAAAATGGCCTGCGTCTCAACCGCGCCAAGTGTGCTTTTGGCCAGACTGAGCTGAAGTTCCTCGGGGACCACATCTCACAATCAGGGGTCTGTCCCGATGCAGACAAAATTAGTGCCATCACAGCCATGCCACGGCCGGCTGACAAGAAGGCTGTCCTAAGATTCTTGGGCATGGTCAACTTCCTTGGGATGTTCATTCCCAACCTTGCTTCTCATACAACGGCTATGAGCCATCTCGTGAAGAAATCAACAGAATTCCAATGGCAACAATCGCACCAGCTGGAATGGGAGGAGCTCAAGCACAAACTGGTCACGGCACCAGTGTTGGCGTTCTTCGACACGGCTCGCCCCACGAAAATCTCAACGGATGCCAGCCAATCTGGTATTGGAGCAGTACTCTTGCAGAAAGATAGCACGTCGCCATGGGCCCCAGTTGCATATGCCTCACGAGCCATGACCCCTACGGAACAGCACTACGCGCAAATAGAAAAAGAATGCCTGGGCTTGTTAACTGGATTGGACAAGTTCCACGACTATGTGTATGGTCTTCCACGATTCACGGTCGAAACGGACCACCGCCCCCTGGTCAACATAATAAACAAGGACCTGAACGACATGACCCCTCGCCTCCAGCGCATCTTACTTAAACTCAGGAGGTATGTTTTCGAACTGATCTACACTCCGGGGAAAGATCTCATCGTGGCGGACACGCTCTCCCAAGCAGTGAGTACACCACCAGATGCGGAGGGGTTCGTATGTCAAATTGAGGCACACGTTACTCTGACAGCAGCAAATCTGCCGGCTGACGACCCAAGTCTAGCCCGCATACGCGCAGAGACGGCGACTGACCCCCTTCTACAGCGAGTGATGTGCCACATGGCGGAAGGGTGGCTCAAAGGGCAGTGCCCGCAGTTTTATAATGTGCGAGATGACCTTACCAACATTGACGGGGTCCTTATGAAGTTAGACAGGATTGTCATTCCGCACAGCATGCGCCAGATGATTCTTAATCAACTACACGAAGGCCACTTGGGAGTCGAGAAATGCAGACGGAGGGCCCGAGAGGCGGTATATTGCCCGGGTATTAATGAAGACATAGCCAACATGGTGCTCAATTGCACAACCTGTCAGAGGTTTCAGCCGGCGCAACCTCCGGAGACGCTTCTACCACACGAGATGGTGACGTCCCCCTGGGCGAAGGTGGGTGTTGACCTATTTCACGCGCTCGGCAGAGATTACATCATTATTATAGATTACTTTTCCAACTACCCGGAAGTCATACCTCTACATGATCTGACGTCGTCCGCAGTCATTGGGGCCTGCAAGGAAACATTTGCTCCCCATGGCATTCCAATGACTGTCATGTCGGACAATGGACCCTGTTTCGCCAGCCGTGAATGGTCGTCCTTTGCCGCAGCATATGGTCTCACTCATGTGACGTCCAGCCCGCTACATCCACAGTCGAATGGGAAGGCAGAGAAGGGCATGCACATTGCCAAGCGGCTCCTCTGCAAGGCGGCTGCTGCCGGATCGGACTTTAACCTCGCCTTGCTGGCCTATCGATCGGCCCCGCTAGCCACGGGTCTCTCGCCAGCACAGCTCCTGATGGGTCGCACCCTCAGAACAACTGTGCCTTCCATCCTGGCACCAACAACAGATCATGATACGGTTCTTCGTAAGATGCAAATGCAGCGTGATCGCCAGAAGAGTCTGTACGACACATGGGCGACGGACCTTCCCCCCCTGTCCTCCGGAGACAAAGTACGCATCCATCTACCGCATGGTGGCTGGTCAGCACCGGCCGAAGTTCTCCGAAGTGTGGCTCCCCGCTCGTTCCTGATACGCATGCCGGATGGTTCAGTGCGTCGCCGCAATCGGCGCGCCCTTCGCCGACTTCCACGCTCGCAGCCACACTGTACACACACGCCGGATCCTCAACAGGCTTCCGAGGATGACTTCGTGGAGCTGCCACAGATCACGCCCCTTCCATCGCCACCCATGGCCAGGCTTGCACATCAGCCGGTGGTTCTTGACCCACCCTTGAGGCGGTCAACCCGAATTCGTCGCACACCCATTAGACTGGACTTATAACACTGTTCATACGTTTAAAAAGTTAAACACTACTGTATTATACCCTGTTGTTGTTTATCGTTCCAGATATCATGTGACCGGACCACTATTCAAAGTTTTTTTCGCATTCATGTTTTGTTATGGTACAACCTCGTTCGCATGATGCACCCGACATCGCCCCATGTAAATAGTTACGTCATATGCACATGCTGTACACAACACACACAAACTCTTAGATGCACTCAAGACACAATTATATTTATAACCACGTAGGCACATATCTTTGTAAAAAGGGGGGATGTCATGATATTCAAACACACACATCATGATAGACACACCAACAGACAAATCAAAACACACAACACCACAACCAATCACAGACAAAGACAGGGACAGTACAAAAGGACAAACACGACACCTGGTGGGCAGTAGATCTGGGGACAAGGACAACGACAAGACCTGTTTTAACATCACAGACAGGGAGTCACCACGTGCAGAGTATCCAGAATGAACTGTATATAGTAAGTTTGAATAAAACAGCGTTGTACCAAATACAACTGTGTTGGCTCATCTGTGTGTCAGAACGCCCAACACCACATTGCCCACTCATTCAACTTGTCCAAATCACAGGAAGCACCTCTCCATCCTCGTCAGAGCTCACCCTCCCACCCAGGTTTATAACATCTGCAAATTTGGGAATATTACATTTCGTTCCTTCATATAAATTATTAATATACATTGTGAATGACTAGCATCCAAGCAATCATCCCTGCGATGCCCACTAGCCACTGCCTGCCACTTGGTGAAAGACGCATTTATTACACTTTTTTTCCTGTCTGCCAACCAGTTTTCTTTCCCTCTCAATATTCTACCCCAATTCCAGATACTTAAATTTTACACAGTACTCTCTTATGTGGGACCTTGTCAAAAGTCTTCTGAAAGTTCAAAAAGATCACATCCACTGGCTCCCCCTCATCAACTCTACGAGTTACATCCTCAAAGAATTCCAGTAGATTTTTCAAGCATGAATTCCATTTCATAAATCCATGCTGACCTGCCTGATCCTGCTATTATTTTCAAAGTGCTCTGCTATAAAATCTTTGATAATGGATGCTAGAATTTTCCCCACTACCGACGTCAGGCTCACTGATCTATAATACACTGTTTTCTCTCTATCTCCCTTTTTAAATACTGGGGTTATATTAGCTACCCTGCAAACTGCAAGAACTGTTCCAGAATTTATAGAATCATGGAAGATAACCAAAAATTGATCCATTAGTTCTAGGGCCACTTCCTTCAGTACTCTGGGATGTAGATTATCAGGCCCTCGTGATTTATCGGCCTTCAATCCCATCAATGTCCCCAACATTTCCCTACTAATACAGATTTCCTTCAGTTTCGCGCTTTCACTAAACCCTGTGTTCCCCAAAATTTCTGGTACATTACGTGTGTCCTCCTTTGTGAAAACAGAACCAAAGTATGTATTTGGTCGGTCATCCATTTCTTTGTTTATTTCTTTCATTTTAAATTCCTCTGATTCTGACTGTAAGGAACCTGCATGTATCTTCACCAATCTTTTCCTCTTCTCACACTTCTAGAAGCTTTTACAGTTAGTTTTTACGTTCCCTACCAGATTACTCTCGTATTTAATTTTCCCTTTAATCAATTCCTTTGTCCTCCTTTGGTGAATTCTAAACTGCTACCAGTCCCAGGTCTGCTGTTTTTTCTAGCCAATTTGTATGCCTCTTCCTTGGAGCCAGTTCTATCTCTAATTTCTCTTGTTAGCCATGGTTTGGCCACCTATTCCCATTTTATTTTTGCGTCAGACTGGAATGAATAATTGTTGTAGTTCACCCATACGCTCTTTGAATGTTTGCCATTGCTTATCCACCATCATTCCTTCAAGTTACACTCCCCAATCCATCATAGCCAACTCATACCTCGTACCATCGTAATTTCCTTCATCTCAGAATCAACTACATCTTCGTCCATCGTGATGACGAATTCTACCATGTTATGATCACTCATCCCCAAGGGGTCTCCTACAATTATATTGACAATTATTCCTTTCTCATTAAACAATACCCAGTCTAGGATGGCCTGCTCTCTAATTGGTTTCTCAATGTATTAGTCCAAAAAAACATCCCATGCACATTGCAGGAATTCTTCCTCTACAATATTGTTACTAATTTGATATATATGCAGATTAAAGAGGCCCATAATTACACATGTTCCTTTATCGCATGTGTCTCTAATTTCCTGTTTAATGCCAGTCCCAAAATCACCATTGCAGTTTGGGGTCTATATACAACCCCCTTTAACCCTAACCCTAACCCTAACCAATTGTTTCTCAGCTCCACCCATACAGATTCCATATTGTTGGAGCTAATATCCTTCCGCACTATTACGTTAATGTCCTTTTTAACCAGCAATGTTACTCAACCGCCTTTTCCTTATTGTCTGTACTTCCTAAAGACTGAATATCTCTGGATGTTCAGTTCCCATCGATGGCCACCTTGCAGCCACATCACCGTAATCCTAACTATGTCATACCCATTTACATCTATTTGCGTGATTAATTCAGCCACTTTTTTGCGAATGCTCTGGGCATTAAGGCAGAAACCTTAAGTGTTGTCTTTTTAACATTCCTTGTCCCATTTCCATTATTTTACACGATGGCCCTGCTTGACTCTGGCTCTTAATCTTTCTGCCTATCACTTTCCTTATTCCCCTTTCTATCTTTTGTTCTTATCCTTCTTTCCCCCTCCTCCAACTCCTTACATAGGTTTCCATCCCCCTGACCATTTTAGTTTAAACCCTCCCCAACCCCTCCAAAAGTAGATAACCACCAATGGGATTCTCCATTCTTGAGACTAAGTGTAAACACAGGGCAGGATTTGTGGGCTTCCACGACAACAAAACCGGCGCCTCACCTGGACCGATTCAGTGATCGTTGAGTGGCTGGCACCGGCGCCAAGTGGATCACAATCAATTACAACGAAAAACAGTGCCAGATTCGCGATTGACACTCAGGAGGCTGACAAGCTGCAGCCGCATATACACACTGCACTCACCAAACACACCAAACTAGCCTACAAGATGGCACTGGTTGGAGACCCCCTGCCATCGGCACAACTGACAGCACACTGTGGTGACCCTCTCTCTTCCTCACCAGCCACAGCACCTATTTCACTATTTTTGAAAGCACAAGTGAACCTCGCTATTGGGGATTCGCCCCAGTGGAGGTGGAGAATCGCAGAGGCCTTGGAGAATATAGGGTCAGGCCCGCTAATGATATGCCAATGAGGTTTACTGTGCGTGTGGAGTGGAACACATTGACACCGCTGTTGAAGCACTGGAGAATTGCGATTTGGCGTGAAGCCGCTGCCGACCACAATAAAAGAAGACACGAAGGCAAGAATCAATGTTGGACCACTGGAAAATGATGTTGGTGCAGTTGCAATAGGAAACAAAGGAATGGAAGAGGAACTGAATAGTTACTTTGCATCAGTCTTCACCATGGAAGACACCAGTGGGATACCAGATCAGGGGGCAGAGGTGAGTTTAGTGGCCATCACGAGAAGGTTCTGGGGAAATTGAAAGCTCTAAGGTGGATAAATCACCTGGACCAGATGGACTACACTCTAGAGATCCAAAATAGATAGCTGAGGAGATTGTGGAGGCATTTGATGGTGATCTTTCAAGAATCACTGGAGGCAGGGAGGGTCCCAGAGGACTGGAAAATGGCTAATGTAACGCCCCTATTTATGAAGGGAGAGAGGCAAAAGATGGGAAATTATAGGCTGGTTAGCCTGACTTTGGTCATTGGTAAGATTTTAGAGTCCATTATTAAAGATGAGATTGCGGAGTAATTGGAAATGCATGATAAAATAGGATTGAGTCAGCATGGCTTCATCAAGGGGACGTCATGTCTGACAAATTATTTGAGGAGGCAATAAGGAGGTTAGACAAAGGAGAACCAGTGGACGTGATTTATTTAGATTTCCAGAAGGCCTTTGACAAGGTGCCGCACAGGAGACTGTTAAAAAAGTTAAGAGCCAATGGCGTTAAGAGTACAATCCTAGCATGGATAGAGGATTGGCCGGCTGGCAGAAGGCAGAGAATGGGGCTAAAGGGGTCTTTTTCAGAATGGTGGCTGGTGACTAGCGGTGTGCTTCAGGAGTCTGTGCTGGAACTACAACTTTTCACAGTATTCATTAATGATCTGGAAGAAGGTACTGAAGGCACTGTTGCTAAGTTTGCAGATGATACAAAGATCTGTAGAGGGACAGGTATTGAGGAAGCAGGCGGGCTGCAGAAGGATTTGGACAGGCTAGGAGAGTGGGCAAAGAAGTGGCAGATGGAATACAATGTGGAAAAGTGTGAGGTTATGCACTTTGGAAGAAGGAATGGAGGTATAGATTATTTTCTAAATGGGGAAATGCTGAGGACATCAGAAGCACAAAGGGGCTTAGGAGTCCTTTTTCAAGATTGTCTTCAGGTTAACGCGCAGGTTCAGTCGGCAGTTAGGAAAGCAGATGCAATGCTAGCATTCATGTCGAGAGGGCTAGAATACAAGAGCAGGCATGTACTTCTGAGGCTGTATAAGGCTCTGGTCAGAATTCATTGGGAGTATTGTGAGCGGTTTGGGGCCCAGTGATATGCTGGCCTTGGAAAGGTTCCGGGGAGGTTCACAAGAATGATACCTGAAACGAAGAGCTTGTCATATGAGGAGCGGTTGAGGACTCTGGATCTGTACTCTTTGGAGTTTAGAAGGATGAAGGGGGATCTTATTGCAACTTACTGGATACTGCGAGGCCTGGATAGAGTGCATGTGGAGAGGATGTTTCCACTTGTCGGAAAAACTAGAACCAGAGGGCACAACCTCAGGCTAAAGGGACATTCCTTTAAACCAGAGATGAGGAGGAATTTCTTCAGCCAGAGGGTTGTGAATCTGTGGAACTCTTTGTTACAGAAGGCTGTGGAGGCCAAATCACTGAGTGTCTTTAAGACAAAGATAGATAGGTTCTTGATTGATAAGGGGATCAGGGGTTATGGGGAGAAGGCTGGAGAATGGGGATGAGAAAATGGCAGAGCAGATGGGCCGAGTGGCCTAATTCTGCTCCTATGTCTTATTGTCTTATGATTTTAGCGTCAAAACCAATTCTCCGCCCAATCGTGTTTCCTGATTCTGGCGTCAGCCGACGGAGAATTCCACCCATAATTGCTTCCTGTTACTTGCTGCGCTTTATCACGTGACTCTTTGGACCTTAATGTGTCGGTTTGGAAAGAGATACTGTTGTGTTGGGCGCTCTGGATCCGTGGAACACATACAGGTCACCAACACTTGAAATAGTGCAACACTATTTTATTAAGTCAGAAACTGTTTAACATACTCTCACTGTGGGTTAACACGATATTAGCTTTAACTAAAGACTTTTGCCTTGTCCTAACTAGTCGATGCACTCAGCACATGGTGAATGTCTGTGCTGCAGGCTGTGAGCTCTGTCCTACTAGGAAGCTGCAGCTCGAATGAGCGGGTTACTCTGATGCCCCCTGTCTTTATGGTGTGTGTGCTCTAACTGGTGATTGGCTGCGGTGTTGTGTGTGTTGATTAGTCCCACTGTGTGTCCATCAGTGTGTGTGTATCTGCACCATGATATACTGGTGTATATTATGACAGATACAATAGCGTGAATGGAGTTCAAAAGATGGTTCAAGTTGCCACTTGTAATGAATTGAAGTTTGACAACGCAACAGGTTCAGTTCTGGAATAGAAATGTTGCCAATATTCTTGCATGAGCGGAGATGTTTTATTTTGCTGTCAGGTATTTCCTTGGCTGTTTGTTGTTCAAACTGACTTATTGACTCAGAGTTGGCGAAGACTTTGCAGGGAATCACCTATCACAAGGTATGATTAATTCTACATCAGATGTTCTTCCTCAAAATGAAGTTTCAGATTGGCTGCAGAAGAATTCAGTTCCACATTTGGCGTCTGATCCCAAGGACAAGGTCATTTTCTAAACTTGGCCCTATTTCTTAGGGTTATTATAAAAAGGAAACACTCCTGAATTGAAACTTGAGAATTACAAGAAGCGACCCGTTCTGTGATTTCACAGAATTTACAGTGCGGAAGGAAGCCATTCGGCTCATCAAGTCTGCACTGGCCCTTGGAAAGAGCCCGCGCCTCCACTTATCCCGTAACCACACATAACCGTTTGGACATTAAGGGGCAATTTAGCATGGCCAATTCATCTAACCTGCACATCTTTGGACTGTGGGAGGAAACCGGAGCACCCGGATGAAACCCACGCAGACACGGGGAGAACGTGCAGACTTTGCACAGACAGTCACCCGAGGCTGGAATTGAACCCAAGACCCTGGAGCTGTGAGGCATCAGTGCTAACCACTGTACTACCATGCCAGCCAGACAGGTTGCAGAGTTAAACTATATCTCTGCTCATTTTACAAAAGTTCACATTCCAATTGTAAAGCAGTGCAATTAGGCGAAATTATTTGTGGGTGTTAGTTGCGATTATTTTCATCTTTTCAATAAGAATTTGCACCAGCATATTCAAATGGCTATATTAGATAGGGCAGAGGCAGCCTGCTATTGGCTGGGTATTCACTCTCCGCCACTGGAGAACCCATGGCGGGCCCAAAAGACCCCGCCAGTAGGAACAGACAGAAAATCCCACCTTCAGTATTTCAACTAAACAATGTCAGGATTAAGGTCAGGACTGAGCACACTTGTCGCACAGACTTGAACGTATGAGCAACCACACAAATAGACCTTGTCATATTTAGATTAGGTATAAATACCCTGGAGTTTAGAAGTATGATGTGATGCATCTGGTGTGTGGGTGAGGAGAGTTAGCTCCTTTTGTACATAGTTTGTTTCTCTTTTTCAGCTTATTCTGTTCATAGAATCATAGAATCCCTACAATGCAGAAGGAGGCCATTCACCCGTCGAGTCCGCACCGACCCTCCGAAAGACCACCCCACCTAGGCCCACATCCCTGCCCTATCCCGCACAGCAACTAATCTGCACATCTTTGGTCACTGAGGGGCAATTTAGCATGGCCAATCCACCTAACGTGCACATCATTGGACTGTGGGAGAATACCAGAGTACTCAGAGGAAACACATGCAGCCACAGTGGTTAGGCCATAGCTAGAGTATTGTGTGTAGTTCTGGAATCCACATTATAGGAGGGATGTGACAGCATTGGAAAGGGTGCAGAGAAGATTTACCAGGATGTTGCCCGGTGAGTTTTAGTAATGAAGTGAGATTGGATAGACTGGGGATCTTTTCCTCGGAGCAGGGGAGACTGAGGGGTGACATGATAGAGATATATAAAATTATGAGGGGCATAGATACAGTAGACAGGAAAGTTTTCCCCTTGGTGGAAGGATCAATGACCAGGGGGCCTTTTTCTGGGCATCGCAGGCTGTGCCAGCATTTATTGCCCATCCATAATTGCCCTGAGGGGGCAGTTAAGAGTCAACCACATTGCTGAGGGTCTGGAGTTACATGTAGGCCAGACCAGGTAAGATGGCAGATTTCCTTCCCTAAAGGACATTAGTGAACGAGATGGGTTTTTACGACAATCGGCTATGGTTTCATGGTCATCACTCGACTTTTAATTCCAGATTTTTATTGAATTCAAATTTCACCATCTGCCATGTCAGGATTTGAACCTGGGGCCCCAGAGCATTACCTTGGGTTTCTGGTTTACGAGTCCAGTAACAATATCACTACTCCAGCACTTCCCCAGAGATTTAAGGTAAGGGGCGGGAGGTTGAGAGGGGATGTGAGGGAAAACATTTTCACCCAGGGGGTGATGGGAATCTGGAAGTCACTGCCTGAAAAGGTGGTGGAGGCAAAGACCCTCATAACACTTAAGACGTATTTAGCTATGCACTTGCGATGCCAAGGCATACAGGGCTATAGGCCAAGTGCTGGAGAATGGGATTGGAATACTTAGGTGGTTGTTTCTGACCAGCGCAGAAAGGATGGGCTGAAGGGTCTTTTCTGTGCTGTGGACCTTTATGGCTCTATGACATGGGAAGAAAGGGCGACCTCCATACAAACAGTCATCCAAGGCCAGAATTTAACCAGGGTCTCTGGTACTGTGAGGCAACAGTGCTAACTATTGTTGGCTAGCAGCAATGTTAAAGACCAAGGACGGGATTCTCCGTCAGCCGACAGCAGAATTGGGAAAAGCGGTTGGGCGGAGAATCAGGGGCGAAATTCTCCGTTATCGGCGGAAAGTCCGCCGATCGGCGCAAAAAACGGCGCAAATCCGACTTGCGTCACGTCGGAAAAATGGATCGAAAGTCTCCAGCCCGAAATCGGCTAGCAGCGACGTAACAGGATCCGCACTTGCGCAGTGGTTCACGCCGTGCAGCGTCATACGCGCCGCACGGCGTGACGGCTCATAAGGCCGCGCTGCTCCCCCCCACCCGACCGGAACACCCGACCGGAACACCCGACTGGATGGCTGGCCGCCGCTCAGCCCCGAGGTTCGAGTCACGGGATGTGGAGGCGCTCCTGGACGCGGTGGAGCAGAGGAGGGACGCCCTGTATCCCGGGCACGGCTGCAGAGTTGCCCCACTCCACAGCCGGCGTCTGTGGAGGGAGGTGGCAGAGGCCGTCACCGCTGCGGCCCTGACACCACGGACAGGCACCCAGTGCCACAAGAAGGTGAACGACCTCGTCAGAGCAGGCAGGGTGAGCCTCCCCATATCCCCTCCTCCCCCATATCCCCCATATCCCCCCTCCCCCATATCCCCCCTCCCCCATATCCCCCCTCCCCCATATCCCCCCTCCCCCATATCCCCCCTTCCCCCATATCCCCCCTTCCCCCATATCCCCCCTCCCCCATATCCCCCCTCCCCATATCCCCCCCTCCCCCATATCCCCCATATCCCCAAGTGAATCCAGCCCTAACCTTAACCTCTGCAATGCACGCGCAACCGATGGCGTGCATTCATATACCTGCCTAACACTGTTGCCTTTTACCCCTGCCACCCGCCCCCCCACAGGAGAAGCGCGCACACAACAATAGGGAGCATGTGAGGACTGGAGGAGGCCCCGCTGATGAGAGGCCACTGACCGTACACGAGGAAAGGGCCCTGGAACAGGCTGGCGGACCTGACGACCGGGAGATTGCTGATGCAGAGGTCGGGGGCGTAGTAGCAAGTGAGCCACCGACAGCCCGTCCCCATATCCCCCCTCCCCTATATCCCCCTCCCCCATATCACCTGATCACTGCCTGTGTCTAACCATGCATGCTTCATTGTGTATCGCAGGACCAAACGTCTAGGCACCCATCCCCGCAGATGCAGACCGCCCGCAGGATGCCCCTCGGAGGCCACGGGAGATGGAGAGACAAGGACCCTCCAGCATGCGACGCCCGGAGGATGCCCCTCGCACACCACGGGAGACGGAGAGACACGGACCCTCCAGCATGCGACGCCCGCAGGATGCCCCTCGGAGGCCACGGGAGACGGAGAGACCCGGACCCTCCAGCATGCGACGCCCGCAGGATGCCCCTCGCACACCACAGGAGACGGAGAGACACGGACCCTCCAGCATGCGACGCCCGCAGGATGCCCCTCGCACACCACAGGAGACGGAGAGACACGGACCCACCAGCATGCGACGCCCGCAGGATGCCCCTCGGAGGCCACGGGAGACGGAGAGACCCGGACCCTCCAGCATGCGACGCCCGCAGGATGCCCCTCGCACACCACGGGACACGGAGAGACCCGGACCCTCCAGCATGCGACGCCCGCAGGATGCCCCTCGCACACCACGGGACACGGAGAGACACGGAACCTCCAGCATGCGACGCCCGCAGGATGCCCCTCGCACACCACGGGAGACGGAGAGACCCGGACCCTCCAGCATGCGACGCCCGCAGGATGCCCCTCGCACACCACGGGACACGGAGAGACCTGGAGCAACAGGGAGACGACACCCCCGTCACGTGCGGGAGCGACCACCCAGCGACGAGGGGGGGCAGCCACAGGCCCCCGTCACATCCGAGCCAGGACACCACTACCCAGGACACCACTACCCAGGACACCACTACCCGGGACACCACTACCCGGGACAGCACTGCCCAGGACACCCCTACCCGGGACAGCACTACCCAGGACACCACTACCCAGGACACCACTACCCAGGACACCACTACCCGGGACACCACTACCCGGGACAGCACTGCCCAGGACACCCCTACCCGGGACAGCACTACCCAGGAAGACGAAATACCGGACAGTGACTCAGAGTGGATGGGTGGAGACGAACCCCCACCCCAAAGTGCCATGGACTCAGAGTGGGACGAAGAGCACGACACAACGCCACTGCTGTCACCAACACCCTCCACCATCGCAGAAACACTCACCTCGGTTGGGCACTTTAGTGATGAGGCGTCTGCTACACTCACTGGTGCGCACAACACAGCCGTTCCGGTACAGCAGGTGGAGGTAGGAGCAGCAGAGGGGCCGGGCGGTCGGAGGGCAGCTCAGCCCAAGCAAACATCTGCCGCCCAGATGGATCCCGGGTTCATGGAGTTACCACACCCACACATAGATCCGATGCAACCACCGACCCGGAGACGAGCAAAGAGGGTGACGGCCGGCTTGCGGCGGCTGCAGTCGCAGGTGGAGGAGTCCACCCGCGTCCAGGAGCTGGGAGTGGTGCCGGTCATGCGTGCCACCCAGGCCGACACCACACGGGTGGCGTCCGCGGTGGAGGCAATGGGTGCGACGGTGTCAGACATGGGGAACGGTTTGCGAGGCCTGGGGCTTTCCGTGCAGGCGGTGTCTGTGGCCCAGGACATGGCTGCCCTCTCACAGGAGGCCATGAGCCAGTGCCAGCGCCAGATGGCAGAGGCGCTCAATGCCATAGCCCAGTCTCTGCAGGCCATGGCCCAGTCTCAGCAGGCCATGGCCCAGTCTCTGCAGGCCATCGCTGAGGGCATCGGCGCCAGTGGCCATGTGCGAGCCGGCGTCGCACTGTCACAGACAGGGTTTGCCAACCCCCTGGGCTCCATGCCTGCAAACCTGCAGAACCCTGTCGATACCAGCACGGGCCTCCAGGACTGGCAGCGCCAGATGTCGGGGGGGCGTCGGATGGCCAGTCCGTTCGCATCCCCCACCCATGTAGAGGCCTGGGGGCCATCGGGCACCCCGAGGGACGAGGAGGTGGTGTGGGCCGTCCCGGCTCCCCCTGTAGGGGAGGTCCCGGTACACCGCGACACCTCGGACTCCCCCCTTCCGTCCCAGGTGCATCGGGTGGGCAACGGGCAGGACAGGCTGGCAGCTCGCCATCCCAGTCGCCCGAGCCGCAGCCTTACCCATCTAGGCCAGGACGCCCCAGGAAACGGCCGCCAAAGGGATCCAGGGTCAGAGGGCAGGAATCACAGGAGTCCACCTCCAGTTCTGCTGTACCGTCTGGGGAACCACGTAGACGTAGTCAAAGGGCCCGTAAGGCCAAACAATTAGACACTGAGTAAGTTGGCACAGGTGCAGGGCACAGGTGAGTTTTAGGGGCTAGGGCACGTGCATGAACTCCTTTGGTTATTAAAGCCAATGTTACACCTACAGTAGCTGCCTTTGTGCTCTGTCCAAAGCGTGCGGGGGTGTCATGTACGTTGAGCGCAAGTGTGTGTGTGAGGGGTGGTCTTACCTCAGCCCCAGGTGAGTCTGCCCCCTTCCCCCTGGGCCGCCATCAACATCCCCCGGGCAGAGGACGGGACCGTGCGCTGCAGTGTCACAGCCGCATGCAGGGATGGTCCGGGTGGATGGTGGTACTGTGGCCATGGGTCAGACATAGTCCAACGATATGGAGCCAGGAGCTCACCGCAGGGCGGGTTGTCATCATCCTCCATTGCCTGCAATAGACACGCGTCCATCCGCAACTGTGTGAGCCCGGCCCGTTGTGCCGCAGGTGGATCGGCAATGGGGGGGGCTGGTGTGCATGCGGGTGGGGTGGGTGGGGTTGGGGAGAGGGGTGAGGGTGCTGGGTGGGTGGATGGGTGGGGGGTGTGGGTGGTCGGCTGTTGCCATGGTGTGCGGTCTGTGGCCATACTACCCGATTCCCACGCCCATCTAGTCAGTGAAGCGGGCGGCTATCAGTCTGTCCCGTGCCCGCTGGGCCAGCCGGTAACGGTGGACAGCCACCCGCCTGTGTCTACCCCGTCTGCCCTGACCATTACCCCCATCCCCCTCATCTGGGGAGGACTGCGCCTCTTCCTGCTGCTCCTCCACTCCGCCCTCCTCTGCCTGCGGCACATCGCCCCTCTGCTGGTCTATGTTGTGCAGGACGCAGCACACCACAATGATGCGGCCGACCCTATCTGACCGATACTGGAGGGCGCCCCCAGAGAGGTCCAGGCACCTGAAACGCATCTTCAGCACGCCAAAGCACGTCTCTATCACTCCCCTTGTCGCTACATGGGCATCATTGTAGCGGTTCTCCGCCTCATTGCGTGGCCTCCGTATAGGCGTCATCAGCCACGATCGCAATGGGTAGCCCCTGTCGCCCAGCAACCAGCCCCTCAGCCGGGGATGGCGTCCCTCGTACATGCCGGGGATGGATGACCGCGACAACACGTATGAGTCGTGTACGCTGCCTGGGTAACGGGCGCAGACGTGCAGGATCATCATGCGGTGGTCGCAGACCACCTGTATGTTCATCGAATAGGTCCACTTCCTATTGGTGAACACGGCCCTGTTATCTGCAGGTGGCCACACGGCGACGTGCATCCCATCAATCGCGCCCTGGACCATGGGGAACCCGGCCACGGCAGAGAAGCCCACGGCCCGGGCATCTTGGCTGGCCCGGTCCACAGGGAAGCGGATGTAGCGGTGCACCATGGCATATAGGGCATCTGTCACTGCCCGGATGCACCGATGCACCGATGTCTGCGATATGCCGGACAGGTCCCCACTCGGTGCCTGGAATGACCCCGTTGCATAAAAGTTCAGGGCCACCGTTACCTTGACGGACACGGGGAGAGGGTGTCCCCCGCCAGTGCCACGCGGTGACAGGTGTGCCAGCAGATGGTAGATGTGTGCCACGGTTTCCCGCCTCATCCGGAGTCTCCTCCTGCATTCCCGGTCCGTGAGGTCCTGGTATGACTGCCGGGGCCGGTACACACGGGGCGCCCTCGGGTGCCTCCGTTGCCGTGGGGCCGCGATGTCCTCCTCCCCCTCCTCGTCCTGTCGGTCAGGTGTCCCTCCAGCCTGGGCGGCTGCCGCCTGTCCCTCTGTGGCAGCCTGCGCCGCCTCTCTGGCACGCTCCTACTCCTCCTCATCCAGGGCAACATAGACATTAGCGGCTGCCGCCACGGCGGCCAACATCGCTGGATGATCGGAAAACATGATGGCCTGGTGGGGGGGAGGGGAACGACGACATGTCATCATTGCCCATATCCCCTCCTCCCCCCAGTCAGGTGGCATGGACCGCATGGGTCCAACTGTTGAAGGCTGGCACCTGGCCAGGTGGACCAACTCACTTGCCTTCGCATTCCCCTCCCCGGCACGGAACCCCCATCCCCCTCCCCGGCACGGACCCCCCCAACCTCCTCCCCGGCACGGACCCCCCCAACCTCCTCCCCGGCACGGACCCCCCAACCTCCTCCCCGGCACGGACCCCCCCCAACCTCCTCCCCGGCACGGATCCCCCATCCCCCTCCCCGGCACGGAGACCCCCCCAACCTCCTCCCCGGCCCGGCCCCAACCTCCTCCTCGGCACGGACCCCCCCCCCAACCTCCTCCCCGGCACGGACCCCCCCAATCTCCTCCCCGGCATGGACCCCCCCATCCCCCTCCCCGGCACGGACCCCCCATCCCCCTCCCCGGCACGGACCCCCCCCCAACCTCCTCCCCGGCACGGACCCCCCAACCTCCTCCCCGGCACGGACCTCCCCCAACCTCCTCCCCGGCACGGACCCCGCCCATCCCCCTCCCCGGCACGGTTCCCCCCCCCCCAACCTCCTCCCCGGCACGGACCTCCCAACCTCCTCCCCGGCACGGACCCCCCCCAACCTCCTCCCCGGCACGGACCCCGCCCATCCCCCTACGCGGCACGGTCCCCCCCCCAACCTCCTCCCCGGCACGGACCCCCCAACCTCCTCCCCGGCACGGACCCCCCCAATCCCCCTCCCCGGCACGGACCCCCCCCAACCTCCCCCCCGGCAAGGACCCCCCATCCCCCTCCCCGGCACGGAACCCCCCCCCAACCTCCTCCCCGGCACGGACCCCAACCTCCTCCGGACCCCCCCCCCAACCTCCTCCCCGGCACGGACCCCAACCTCCTCCCCGGCACGGACCCCCCATCCCCCTCCCCGGCACGGACCCCTCCCCCAACCTCCTCCCCGGCACGGACCCCCCCCAACCTCCTCCCCGGCACGGACCCCAAGCTCCTCCCCGGCACGGACCCCCATCCCCCTCCCCGCCACGGACCCCCCCCCCCCCACCTCCACCCCGGCACGGACCCCACCCACACCCTCCCCAGCACGGACCCCCTCCCAACCTCCTCCCCGGCACAGACCCCAACCTCCTCCCCGGCACGGACCCCCCATCCCCCTCCCCGGCACGGACCCCCCCAACCTCCTCCCCAGCACGGACCCCATCCCCCTCCCTGGCACGGACCCCCCTCCCGGCACTCCCCCGGAGCCCAGCCCACTCTAACCACCCCCCCCCCCCCCGCCGCACACACACACACACAACCCGAGACACACCTCTCCTCACACATTCAGACTGCGGCCACGCCATCGCCTGCCCAGAGCCAACCCCCCAGGCCGTCACTTACCTCCACGCTGGTCGGCGTGAACCTGGAGCACAGAGTCACGCCGATGAAAAGGAGGTTTAATTTACGTCGACGTGAACGGTCATCACGTCGATGGGACTTCGGCCCATCCGGAAGGGAGAATATCGGCAGGCCGAAAATCGGCTGCCTTGCGCAGACCCGTGCCATTCTCCGACGGCAGTGGCGACATTAACGCCCCGCCGACTTTTCTCCCTTCGGAGACTTCGGCAACCGGCGGGGGCGGAATTCACGGCGGCCAATGGCCATTCTCCGACCCGCTGGGGGGTCGGAGAATGACGCCCCAGTTGTGTAGCAAAATCGGGGCAGGCGCCAGGAGCACACCAGAATGCCATGAGTCTCCCACATCATGGTGACCTGCTGCGTCCTCCACAACATAACGCATCAAAGGGACGACATGCTGGAGAAGGAGGATGAAAGCAAGGCCTCGTCTGAACAGGAGTATGCGGGGGAAGGACGAGGATGAGCAGGAGTTGGGGCCCAGGCACAGGAGGCCGCACAACGTGTGTGCCTGGCCCAGCATGCGTGGGACGCTCTAATCGTCACCAGGTTCACCGACTAGGAGGCCTGGCCAGCGGCATGGACCCCCCAGCTGACGGCCCCCTCACATGAAAACCCTCCCTGCCAGCCCCCTCCGTGCTTCCAACCTGCGTAACTACGGTGTGCGAGCCCTGGGTTGGCAGCAACAGCGGGTCTGGTCCATGGGATGGAGGGTGAGGACGACCCGCACTGCGATGAGCTCTGGTGCTCCACACTGATTGACAACGTATGACTCCTGCCCATCGTAGCACTTTCCACCATCCACCTGGGTGATCCGTGCATGCGAGCTGGCCATTCCATCACATGGTTCCTCCAAACCCTTGGGGTGGCGGAGATGTGGACACTGGGGAAACGCAAGTAGGTTTCTGTCAGAACTGGGGTCCCTGGCCCAAGCCCAACCCCACTGTCCCCATCTCCCCCCCACCCCCAGCGCCCCCTCTGCAGCCAGCCCCGCCCAGGCCATCCCTCACACCCAGTCTGACAGAGTACCGAGGAGGTTGAAATGTTGTGAACAGGTGTTTATTGTACAATGATGAACATAGGTATACAGATCTGTGACATAGCCCGTAACGCTATCCTATGTGCTGCAAATGTGCCAACCTAACTGATGTCTACCTTTCTGGCCTTATGTGCCCTAATGCTACGCCTAGGTGGTTCCCCAAACGGTACATTAGGAGTGGAAGCGGCCTGCTGCGATTCCCGCACTGTGACCTGGGTCCATTTTGGCGGCCTGGATAGGCCCAGCTTCTGCTCGGGTGTCCTAGGTGGGGTGGTGCCATGCTATTCTGCCCATTGCCCATCAGATGTGCCAGCAACAGGAAGGGCTGAGTATGAAGCCCTTTGGTGTTCCAGCAACTCCCTTGCATGAGTAACCAGCATGGGCCCCATCGCCTCCTCCTCCCTTGGTGTGCCCGATGGCTCCTGGGCTATTCCATAGGATGGGGGTGTGAGCGGAGCTAGCCCCTGAGGCACCCCCGCCCCCTGCTGCTGCAGGTACTGGCCAGAGTCTCGATGCTCACGGCCATGGAGGACAGGGAGTGAACCACCTCCCTCTGGGTCTGTGCCACATCAGCCAGAGACTGTGCAATCCTCCCTCTGCATCTGGCTCAGGTCAGCCAGCGCCCGGGCAATGCCGCCGACGCCCTCAGCCATGACCCACTGTGACTGGGCCACGCTCAGGAGCACCGTGTAATGTCCAGGTGTTTCTGGTACGTGGCTGCCTGTGACAGGGCAGCCCTGTCCTGGGCATTGATCACTGCCTGCAACAGAATGCCCAAGGCCTTGGACATCTTGACCCATGGCCAGCACCTTCACCCCCCAAGACCTCCACTGTGGATGCCACCCATGTGCGGTGTTCAACTGGGTGGCAGGCATGGCCGGTACCTTTTCCTGCCCCTGCGGGCGGTCGGACTCCTCCAACTGCACCTGCAGGCGTGGGATGGTTGCTGACCCCCCCTCCCACTCCATGCAGTCCCTGGCTCTTTGACTGCATCTCCACTATCAATGGGATAGTGAAGCCCGAAACCCATCTGGATGGCAGCAAGTTCTTGGGGTTGGTTGGTGGTGGAGGGGGTGGTTTGGGGGTGTTGTGGAGGTGGTGGTGATGGAGGCAGCATGGGGATTGGTTTGCATCTGGGGGGTGGGGGGGTGACACACGTGCCATGGGAAACGCAACTCAGCGATGTTTCACTTGCTTTCCCGATGCTGATCTCCGCCACAGCGAATGCCCTCTCTCCCAGCCCACCAACCAGATCCAGTGTCCGCTGATCTGCTGTGGCGAGGGGCTGCAGGTCTGGAGGTCCCCCTCCAGCCTTTTGCTTCTCCCAGCAGTTGTGAGCCCCCTTCTCTTGTGGGGGTGAAAGACAAAAAGCGCACAATGTTAGACAGTCGGACACATGCAGCACAGAGGGTGGACAGCTGGTGCCCTTCGTGGCCAGGGCAACCAGCCATGACGTCCGGTATGGGTGCTAAGCATGTGGTGCAGGGTGGGGGTTCGGTCGCCCTTCGGATGGGGCGGGGGGTGGGGGGGGGGGGGGGTAATGGGTGGTGGAATGGCGATTAGTGCCAGGGACGCAATGCTGCCTACTCACCTTCGCCGCCCTGAGGAGGTTGTGCAGTTTTTCCTGCACTGCTAGCCACTCCTGGCGGTGGGGCCCACAGCACTCATGGCATCTGCCACTTACGCCCAGGCCTGGCAACCACCTTCCCACCCCAGTGTACAGGGCAATGTGTCCGTAAACTGGGGTGCCATGCTCCGTGCTGCCATCTTGTTGGCTGGGATGAGTGTGCGTGGGGAGTGGAGTGCTAATATGTGGCTGCAGCGTGTCAGCCTCTCAAGTGTCAACCTTGACTCCGACGTACCCGGCACCATTTCTCATTGGAATTGATCGTGGCGCCGGTGCTAGCCCATTGACGGCTGATGAATTGCTCCGGTGAAGCAGCACCAATTTTGCTGTCATAAAAGTCCACTGATTCTGAGTCGGCGTCAGTAATTAGGGCTGGATTCTCCAATTTGGAGACTACGTCCCCAAGCCGGAGTGGGAACGGTGTTGTTTTACCCCAGGAAAACTGGTGCAAAACGGCCACCAATTCCCCGTTTTGCTGGGGGCTAGCAGTAAGGCAGCGTAGAGCACCCGGCTCTAGCTGCCGATATGGCCCGGAGAATTACCGGTCCGTGGCTGCGCATGCGCACAGCGGCGGCCTGCAGCGGCCAAGCAATGCTTCATGGCGGATGCCACTCGCGGACCCAGCCCGCAAAATAGTGCCCCCCTTCGGCCAGCTCGCGTTCCCCGAACTGCCCCACCACAGTGCCCCCTGCCCCGAATATGCCCCCCCCCCCCCCCCGCCCGCGGATCGGCCCTCCCGGACTGTGGCGGCGCTGGACTGAATCCGCAGCCACCACGCCGAGTTCCCGACAGGTGAGACCACAAATGTCCCATGCCATCAGGAACTCGGCCGGTTGGGAGCGGAACATTGGGGGGCGGGCCTCGGGCAATGGCCTGAGGCTGTGGATGCATAGCGCGGCGTACTCTGTGAGTACGCTGCTTTGGAAGGGGCGGAGCCCCCGATTCTGTCGGGAATTTGGATTCTCTGGCCCGTCGCCAAACGCGATTTTGGCGTCGCCGACCGGAGAATCCAGCCCTTAGTCTCTGAAATGGAGAATCCCGCCGTTATCTTTTCAGCAACTCCTGTAACTAAACCGATGCCAAATACAGCACTTTGCATTCCTTTGGACTCAACAGGGGAGATCGAGAGAGAGAGACCCAACTTTTGGGCAGCCCAGGGCACCACAAATCTTCCGCAGATTTGTACCCTGTCGTGAGGCTCTGGGTTGGCCTCCATCGCTTCCTTCTCCTGGTCGGTGCCCGTAGGTCCCTGGGGGCCACCTTGGAGCGGAGTGGCAGCTGGAGTGAACTCCAGAGGCCCCTGCATCATCTGGCTCTGCCAGCCCTGGCGGCTTCCCTTTGCCAGCACCAAGGTGTTGCCCCCCTCAGCGATACTCCTCTGTGACTGGGCCATGCCCTGCAGTGCCCTGCCAATGCCCACCTGAGATTGGGACATGCTCCACAGCAAGTGGAGCTCACAGCCAGTGCCAGGGATACATCCCCCAGCGACTGAAACATGCTGTCGAGGCCCTCAGCCATGGCCATCACTGACTGAGCAATGCCTTGGACACCACCACTCATCATGCTGACATCATGCTCCAGGCTTTCCACTGTGCCACCCTCACAGCTGGGACCTTGGATCTAACAGACCTTCGAATGCTGTCCCCCCTGGATGTTCCTGCCTCCACCTGATGTGTATCAGCAACTGTGTGGTGCTCACCAGATTGTGCTCCAGAACCCTGTCCACTAATGTCGCCCACTGAGGTGTGTGTCTGCGCTGGTGGAAGGTGCGCCTCAATGGAGGCGTCCGCCGAGCTCTCCCCCGAGGTGTTCCCTCGGGTGGAGGGGTTTGGGGGGGGTCACCCCGGTGGGCCAACACCATCAGATGGAGATCCTGCGTGAGAATGGACATGCGGTCAGAGAGAGAGAAGGATCATTATGTCTGGCATGAATAACTCATATGTGACAGGTCATCTGGGTGGGGGCTGATGGACAGTCACCTCTGCAGCACAGGCCAAGCTGGATTCTGGTGACCGCCCTGTCCTCGGTCAACTATGCAGCCTGCAGGGCCCGTGGGTGGGGTGTGCAGGTGGGTGCCCCGGTGTCCTAGGGCACAGGTGCAGTATTATGCTGGGAGGGTGCGGTGCCAACCACCGAATCGTGGGGGGGGGTGGGAGGTGGCAGGTGGGACTGATGCCAATGACAGATGCAAAGCCAATGATGTCTCCGCTGCTGGGCCACCTTCATTAGATGGATGAGGGTCGTACATACAAAGACCTTCTGTAGGATATATAGGGACACACTGGGTCATGCTGAGGGGGGGGGGGGGGGGGGGGGGAGGGGGGGGGGGGGACGACAGAGCTGTTACTGCTTTCTTAACACCAGAGGTCACTCAAACTCAAACCTAATTTGTGCTCGCAGGGGAAGGTTTGGTTTCACTGAATTTTGTGATTCAAATGTTGTTGATTTGAAATGATAGAAGGTGTTTAATCAACAACATGGTTTGGTCCGGCTGTGGGAAATCTGGTGATGCAATAGCCCTGAAAGCTACCGACCATTAAAATGGGGAGTTTTTTGTTGTGGTGAAAGCTTTGTTTGCAAGAAAAGAACTTTGGGCTTCTACAAGAGGAGCTGTGCATAATCTCACACTATCTGGAAACCCAAAGGTGAGAAGACCTTCCATTATACACATATATCCTTATAGGTGAATACTTGAGGGATTTCTCAGTGACATTAAAGTTTTGATTCTGCAAACCTTCATCCCACAAAACATACAGGTTTGGAAATTCCACAGAGTCACGACATGGGCTCCTGTCCTTCCTTCCGCCCCATCTCATGTTTTGTTATGCTCTTGTCGTAGCATAAGCTGCTTCCTTGATGTGCACTCTGACAAAGGAAGGTTCAGGACTTGGAGATAGCTTTAACACGTTTATTAAACTATTAACAATTCTCCTACTTGGATTTGACGCGACTGTTAATCCTGCTATAGCTACTCAGACTGACTAACCAGTCTGCTACAATCCACGTGGTGGGAGTGATGTTCAATCAACCCTGTGTCTGTACTCACTGAGAGCTCCACTGGAAAGAGACTGAGCATGTGTGATGTGTCCTTTTATATGGGCTGGTGTAATGCCCTTCCTGTGGTAGTGTCACCTCTGTGTGTATCGTGACTGCCCATTGGTCGTGTCCTATCTTACTGACCTATTGGTTGACTGCCTGTGTGTCTTGTCTCTGGTGTTCCCTCTAGTGTCTAGCTAGGTGTAATGTATGCACATTAACCCTTTGTGTACTTACAGTGATGTATATCACCACATCTCCCACTGGGTATCTCAGGTGGCCCAATATAAGTTATTCCCTCTCAACCAAGTAGACCTGCTGTCTCCATTCCCACCAAAGGCCAGGGTCTCAATCGCGGTGTTGATTTCAGAACTACTATGCTCGTATTTGCCAAGCCCCAGGATTCCAGTGTTCTCCAGTTCTCCCCAGACAATGGAACAACCAAAGAACCTACAGGAATTGCTGGATCCCTGAAATTAGGTCCTGAAGTCAGCTACAAACTAAGAGCAAAGTCTGATAAAACAGGGACTCTGTCTCAGCAGGAAAATTGCGAGTACAGCTGCAAAACAAGGACTGTGATTCCCAAGCTTAATGTGGAGAAAGCCTACAAGGACCCATCATTTGAAGCAAAGACTCTTTTCACTTTCATTTACATATTTTCCCTCCCCCGCTCTGTGTTTGTCAGTCTTGGGTGTGTGTGCAGGTGATGGGGGGAGGCATGTTACAGTAGGGGTTAGGTACTTATCAATACTTAACCAACTGTATCTGCTGCATATTTCACCATAAATTGTGTTTTAAATAAGCAGTAATTGTGTTTCAACCTACAAACCTGGTGACTGTAATTATTAGGCAGCCAAGGGCCAAAGATTTGGGGAATTTCTATAAGAATTATTGGTTCATTCAATTGTGTTGGGACTCCAGGGCGTGGCACCGGTTGGGGCCACTCTACGGGGCCCCCCTGGCAATTCTCAGTCCGGGATGGGCCGAGCGGCCATGGAAAAAAAAGCCAGGTCCCACCTGCGCCGTCCACACCTGCTCTTAGCTGGCAGGACTTTCAGTGTGGTTGCATCTGGGGGCGGCCTAGGTGGGGGGGGGGGGGGGGAGGGGGATCCGACCCCGGGGGTGGCCTCCGCTGTGGCCTAGCCCGCGATCGGGGCCTACCGATCGGCGGGCCAGCCTCTCGGGCTGGGGGCCTCTTTGTTACGCGCCGGCCTCTGTAGCCCGAAGCCATGTTGCGCGGGGCCGACGCGGAGAAGGGAGCCACTCCGCATGCGCGGCAATCGCGCCGGCCCCACTGCACATGTGCAGGCCCACGGCGCCCATCTGACGCCAGGGATCGGCAGCAGGAGCGGTGTGGGTCGCTCCAGAGCCATGCTGGCCCCCTGTAGGGGTCAGAACTGCTGCTCCTGAGGCCATGTTGCCGCCGTCGAGATGGCGTTTACGACGGCGTCAATAGTTAGCCTCAGATTCAGAGAATCCCGCCCCCAGTTCTAGGCATCAACAAAGAGCAAAGAACAAAGAAATGTACAGCACAGGAACAGGCCCTTCGGCTCTCCAAGCCCGTGCCGACCATGCTGCCCGACTAAACTACAATCTTCTACACTTCCTGGGTCCATATCCTTCTATTCCCATCCTATTCATATATTTGTCAAGATGCCCCTTAAATGTCCCTATCGTCCCTGCTTCCACTACCTCCTCCGGTAGCGAGTTCCAGGCACCCACTACCCTCTGCGTAAAAAACTTGCCTCGTACATCTACTCTAAACCTTGCCCCTCTCACCTTAAACCTATGCCCCCTAGTAATTGACTCCTCTACCCTGGGCATCCTTCAAATATTCCAGAATTCTTATTTTCTCCAGCCTGCCATTTCCAAATATTCGCCTCCCACAATGTTAACAGACATCAATACTTCATCCCCTGTGCTTGTAAATCCAGGAACAAGACCCATTCTGCAGAGTTACACTCCACTTTACACTGAGACATGCTGTCCGACACTGGGAATCACCTGATAAACCAATCCCTGCATTATGCAATCCCATTGAAACCAGCTCCAGGGGAACCCCCCTCACCCCTCATTCAAACCGCAGCCAGTGTTGGAGAATCCGTGTGAATTCCAAGAAATCAGGGGCTGATTCACTGTTTTTGAGACGAAGTGCAGAGGAGCTGTGGCGTTTTATGTCAAAACGATCGGTGCCGACCCTTCATCGATCCTGCGGCCGGTGAGGGGCTAGCAGCCGTGCCGAGTAAAACTCCAGCTCCCACGATGTAAACGGCTGGAGAATGGCCGGGGTCCGTGGGCAGCACATGCGCATGGCGATGACGTGCTGCGATCGTAAAACATAGTGCCGGCCGTGCGCGGGACATGACCTGCCAGATAGTAACCCCCTGGACACCCCCTCCCTACCAGTCTCCCCAGCCCTCACGGATGCCACACCTAAACCCCCCCCCCCCTTCCCCACCTCCCTAGCCAGCAGCACAGCTCCCGTCTGACTGTGGCTGTGCTGGACACAGTCCGCAGCCGCCACGCCGGGTTCATGACCGCTGAGACCACACGCCAACGGCGCTGTCGGAAACCCAGCCCATTAGCGGCGGAGCACCAGGGGAGGGCCTTCAGGTGGCGTGCTAACACCATACCAACGGCACGCGGTGCGTCAAACAGGCACCGCTCCCGATTTTCGGTGTCAGAAGGCATTCTCCGCCCGATCAGCGATTACAAAATCACCGTCGGGCAACGGTGAATCCCGCACTTTGTCTCAGAAACGGAGAATCCAGCCCTCTATCTTATTTATGCCCAGATTTGCCTGTAAGATCTGTCAGTAAGCCTGTTCATAATGGTCATTCAGTACAGCTGTTCTTTATTTCTTATCAAATTATTGAACGATTGTAATTCACCAAATCATGTCTGATTCTACTCCTACCAACCAAAAATGTTTACATTCTAACAAGCAACTTTCCATCTTTAAACCAACGTGAGATGAAAAGTCTACCACAACCTGGCAGGATAATTATCAACATACGCATTGACACAGATATGGTTCCTTTGCAGGCTAGACACAGCTATCATCACCTGAGAATAATAATTTTATTGCTTTGTTTATAGAAAAAGAAAGCATTAAGCAATTTACAGAAAAATAAATTTACCTTACAGTACAAATGCATTCATTTGTCAATTTCTACGCATATTTCTAATTTCTAACAATATTCCAGGTCCATGCTAGTGGTACAGGAGGCATGACACTGCCATTTCCTTTTTATTTTTCCAATTAAGGGGCAATTTTGCGTGGCCAATCTGTTGTGTTATGTACTCTGGGATGACACAGGCTGCAACTGGATGCAGCTTTAACCAAAAGATACACCAGACCTTGAAGTTAGTTCAATCTGATTTATTGAACCAGTCACACAGTTAGCACAGTTCTCTATGAGTTCGACTCTCTGCTAACCTAAGTGTGGTTACTCGGTCTGACTGAACCAGACGAGCTCTTAGCCACGTGCTGGAGGTGTGATACTGTACATACACCCTGACTCACTCTCTAGATGTTCATCAGTGGAAAGAGGCGGAGTGTGAGTGCCTTGTGCCTTTTATAGTGAGATACCACCCCTGGGTATCCTGCCTGCTCATTGGTTATGTCCTGTTCTCTGGGTTCATTAGCTGCTTGTCTGTGCCTGTCTGTATATCATTATCTGCATGTCTGCGTATCATGACATCTCCCCTTTTTAAAAAATGTTTTGTTGGCATATGGAAACGTACTTACATGTGGTAGCATATATTAACATATTTACAAGCGGTGGCATATGTGAACGTATTTACATGTGAAGACAGCTGTCTAATGTGAGAAAACAGAACATAGCAAACCAAACAAATATTCATAAGTCCAGTCTCTGGGGCTAGCATCTGATCCTTGTCGACCGCCGGAGAGGTGGTGTTGGGGACGACGTCACCTTGACAAGCGGGATGGAAGCCTGACTGGTGGCCTTGTAGTTCGAGGTATCAGGAGGTGGCAAAACAATGGACGGAAACGGAGAAGACAGCGTTTGCGGGCAGGCAACTTTGTGCAGTGCCCGTCTGTTTCAACAGAACAACAGAATCATCAGCCAGACGTACAACATACGAGCAGGGCGCAGCCTGTCGAACGACAGCTGGAGCAGACCAGCCACCATCCGGTATCTTGATCCTGACAGTGTCTGCCGGGGATAACACGGGCAAATCGGTGGCATGAGCATTATAGCCCAGCTTTTGCTGGTTTCTGAGCTGCTGCACCTTCTGCAGCACTGGGAGGTGATCCAGGTTGGGCAAGTGTATGGCTGGAAGTGTCGTCCGCAGGTCCCTGTTCATCAGGGGTTGAACCGACGACATGCCAGTGGACCGTGGGGTTGCCCTGTACGCAAGCAGCGCGAGGTAGATGTCAGAAGCAGAATCCGCGGCCTTGCAGATGAGCTGTTTCACAATGTGCACCCCTTTTTAAACCTTCCCATTGGACTGGGGATAGTGTGGGCCGGAAGTGACATGTTTGAAATGGTATGACTTGGCAAACATAGACCACTCGTGGCTGTTGAAGCACAGGCCATTGTCACTCATGACAATGAGTGGGGTACCATGTCTGGAGAACGTCTCCTTACAGGCCTTGATGACGGTCCGAGGTGTGAGGTCTGAGAGCTTCATGACTTCAGGGTAGTTGGGGAAATAGTCAATAATCAACACGTAGTCACGACCATTCACACGAAAGAGGTTGATGCCAACCTTGGACCACGGGGAGGTCTCAATTGCATGCTGCTGGAGTGTCTCCTTGCTCTGCGCTGGCTGGAAGCGTTGACAGGTCGCACAGTTGAGGACCATGTTCGAGATGTCCTGGCTAATACCGGGCCAGTAGCCAGCCTGCCTGGCTCTGCGTCTGCACTTCTCGACGCCCAGGTGTCCCTCATGGATTTGGTGGAGCGCCAAGCTCTGGAGACTGAGTGGAATGACAATCCGGTCCTGCTTGAGAGGATACCATCAATCACCGTCAGGTCGTCGTTTACATTGTAAAATTGAGGGCACTGCCCTTTCTGCCAGCCATTGTGGTGCATGACACGCTGCAAGAGGGGGTCTTTGGCTGTCTCCTCGCCGGAAGGGTGCTAGCACACAGCTGCACCTGTGATTCAATCTGCCGGATGATTTCCAGCGGTTCACTAGGCAATGTGATGGAGCGGGACAATGCATCAGCGATGATGAGCTCCTTGCTAGGCGTGTACACTAAGACAAAGTCGTACCTTCTCAGTTTGAGGAGGATGTGCTACAACCGAGGCATCATGTCGTTCAGGTCCTTGTGGATAATGTGGACCAGAGGCCTGTGATCTGTCTCGACAGTGAATGTCGGCAGCCCATAGACATAGTCGTGAAACTTGAAAATGCCAGTGAGAAGACCCAGGCATTCCATATCTATCTGCGCATACCTTGTTTTGGTGGGGGTCATGGCCCTCAATGCGTAGGCTACCGGTGCCCAGGATGAAGTGTCATCGTGTTGAAGCAGCACCGCACCGATGCCATCCTGGCTCGTATTTGTTGAAATCTTTGTCTCCCTGTCTGGGTTGAAAAATGCCAAGACGGGTGCAGTGGTGAGCTTGGCTTTCAGCTCCAACCACTCTGCCTGATGTTCTGCCTTCCACTCAAAGACAGTGGACCAGGAACTACCAGGTTTTGTAGGGCCGTGGTGTGTGAGGCCATGTTTGGGATGAACTTGCCCAGAAAATTGACCATGCCCAGGAAACGCAACACCAACTTATTGTCTTCAGGGACCTTCATGGCAGCGATGGCCTTGACCTTGTCTGTGTCCGGGCACACACCCTGCACCTAGGAACTTGAGTGTCGACATGCCAAAGCAACATTTGGACCTGTTCAGCTTCAGGGCCATTGGCATGGACACAGCGGAATACCTGCTGGAGATGGGAATCATGGTCTTCAGGGGTCGTGGACCATATGATGTTGCCCACGTACACACGAACCCCTTCAATGCCCTCCATCATCTGCTCCATGATGCGATGGAAGATCTCCGATGCCGAGACCAATGCCAAACAGCATGTGATTATAGCATTATCTGCCAAACGGTGTGTTGAAGGTGCAGAGCCTTCTGCTGGATTCATCCAGCTGGATTTGCCAAATTGTGACGCATCTAACTTGGTGAAAAAAACGTGCATGTGCCATCTCACTGGTGAGTTCCTCCCGCTTCGGGATGGGTAGTGTTCACGCATTATATTCTTATTGAGATCCTTGGGATCAATGCAGATGTGCAGGTCTCCCAAAGGCTTTCTAACACATACCATTGAGCTGACCCAGTTAGTCGGTTTCGGTTACCTTGGAAATGATGCCCTGTTGCTGAAGATCCTTGAGCTGTGCCTTCAGGCGCTCCCTCAGCGGAGCCAGGACCCAGTGTGGTGCGTGGACCACTGGCTTGGCACCAGGTCGTAGCAGAATCTTGTATCGATATGGCAGCGTGCCCATCCCGTCGAACACATCCAAATACTAACCGAGGATGTCGTCAATGCCGACCTGAAGATCCACATTGGAGGATGTTGTTGTGTAAACCGAGGTTCAGCTGCATGTGCGGCAAGTAGGGATGCCCTGTCTGGCTTGACAATTTCAAAACGTAACCGTGCATGGGTGCTCCGGTTGGAGACGAGTAGATGGCAGGGTCCCAGTGCCGTGACGGCATTTCCATTGTCGTCCAGGAGCCTGCAGGCTGCTGGAAGGACCTTGGGGGGGACTTCTTGATTTGTTTTAAAATCTGCCCGTGAGAGGAGGTTGGCAGAAGCACCTGTCTCCACCTTATACTGGATGGAGCAGTGGTTGACCTGCATCACCGCACGCCATTCGTCCGCAGAATCCACAGCGAGGATGGATTGAATTTGTGACGAGTTGGATGTGGCATATTCACATTTGGTAATGATGCCCACAGAGTAGGCGGAGTCCAGGCATTCTTCCTCTGGATCCGTTGTGCTGCCAGGATCAGAATTCTGTAATCGTTGTTGCACACTCTGAATGCACCGTCGTCGGAATTGGGAGCACTGGCCCCTGACTGGTGGTGCAGATCTGCACAGGGCTGCATAGTGTCCAGGCTTCCCGCAGTTTAAACATCGCCTGCCTCTTGCAGGGCAGTGTTTCTTTAAGTGGGCGTTGCCGCAGTTTGAGCACGTCATGTCGTCGGCGTCCTGACGCTCTGTGTGTCATCGCACATGCGCAGTGCGGTCGGCAGGCGTCTGCACCTGCGCAGTATGGGTGTCGGCTGCTTCGTTATCCCGCTCGCATCGCGCATGCGTGGGGCCCCAGGAAAAGAGCGCAAAATGGCCGCTTTCATCAATGCTGAGGCGCTGCATCCGGGAGATGGGCTGCACACTCTCTGCCTCGTGGGAGGCAAGTTTCTCATTTTCAGCCGATTTGTACTGGGCATAGCGATTTTTTGCCGTGCTCATGCACTGTGCATGTTTCAATCGCGACTGGCAGGGTCATATGCTTGATCTTCAGTAACTGCTCTCTCAGAGGATCAGAGTGAGCTCCAAAAACGATTTGGTCTCTGATCATGGAGTCAGCAATATCACCAAAGTTGCAGGATTGCGCTAGCAGGCGGAGGTTAGTTAAGAAGGAGTTGAAAGATTCATCTTTACCTTGTAGACGCTGTTTGAATATGTAGCGCTCGAAGATTTTGTTGGTGTCCACCTCACAGTGGCTGTCAAACTTGTCCAGGATGATCTGAAACTTTGTCTTTTTGATTTGATTTGATTTATTATTGTCACATGTATTAGTATACAGTGAAAAGTATTGTTTCTTGCATGCTGCACAAACAATGCAGACCGTACATAGGAAGGAAGGAGAGACTGCAGAATATAATAGATTATAGATTATAGAATTTACAGTGCAGAAGGAGGTCATTCAGCCCATCGAGTCTGCACCGGCTCTTGGAAAGAGCACCCTACCCAAGGTCAACACTCCCACCCTATCCCCATAACCCAGTAACCCTACCCAACACTAAGGGCAATTTTGGACACTAAGGGCAATTTATCATGGCCAATCCACCTAACCTGCACATCTTTGGACTGTGGGAGGAAACCGGAGCACCCGGAGGAAACCCACGCACACACGGGGAGGATGTGCAGACTCCGCACAGACAGTGACCCAAGCCAGAATCAAACCTGGGACCCTGGAGCTGTGAAGAAATTGTGCTATCCCCAATGCTACCGTGCTGCCCGAATAATGTTACAGTTATAGCAAGGTGTAGGGAAAAGGTCAACTTAATACGAGGTAGGTCCATTCAAAAGTCTGATGGCAGCAGGGAAGAAGCTGTTCTTGAGTCGGTTGGTACGTGACCTCAAACTTTGGTATCTTTTTCCTGACGGAAGAAGGTGGAAGACAGTATGTCCGGGGTGCGTGGGGTCCTTAATTATGCTGGCTGCCTTTCTGAGGCAGCGGGAATTATAGATAGAGTCAATGGATGGGAGACTGGTTTGCGTGATTCACTGGGCTACATTCACGACCTTTTGTAGTTTCCTGTGGTCTTGGGCAGAGCAGGCTCCATACCAAGCTGTGATACAACCAGAAAGAATACTCTCTATGGTGCATCTGTAGAAGTTGGTGAGGGTCATAGCTGACATGCCAAATTTCCTTAGTCTTCTGAGAAAATAGAGTCATTGGTGGGCATTCTTAACTATAGTGTCGGCATGGGGGGACCAGGACAGGTTGTTGATGATCTGTACACCTAAAATCTTGAAGCTCTCGACCCTTTCTACTTCATTCCCATTGATGTAGACAGGGGCATGTTCTCCACTACGCTTCCTGAAATCGATGACAATATTCTTCATTTGTTGACATTGAGGGAGAGATTATTGTCGTCGCACCAGTTCACCAGATTCTCTATCCCTTCCTGTACTCTGTCTCGTCATTGTTTGAAATCTGACCCACTACGGTGGTGTCATCAGCGAATTTGAAAATCGAGTTGGAGGGGAATTTGGCCACACAGTCATAGGTGTATAAGGAGTATAGTAGGGGGCTGAGGACACAGCCTTGTGGGGCACCGTTGTTGAGGATGAGCGTGGAGGAGGTGTTGTTGCCTATCTTTATTGATTGTGGCCTGTGGGTTAGAAAGTTCAGGATCCAGTCGCAGAGGGAGGAGCCGAGGCCAAGGCCACAGAGTTTGGAGATGGGTTTTGTAGGAATGATGGTGTTGCAGGCTGAGCTGTAGTCGATAAATAGGAGTCTGACATAGGTGTCTTTGTTATCTAGGTGTTCCAGGGTAGAGTGCCATGGAGATGGCGTCTGCTGTGGACCTGTTGCAGCGGTAGGCGAACTGTAGTGGATCAAGGCAATCTGAGAGGCTGGAGTTGATTCGGGCCATGACTAACCTTTCGAAGCACTCCATGATGATGGATGTCAGGGCCACTGGACGATAGTCATTAAGGCACGCTGCTTGACTTTTTTTTGGTACAGGGATGATGGTCGTCTTCTTGAAGCAGATAGGGACCTCAGATTGTTGTAAAGAGAGGTTGAAGGTGTCTGCAAATACCCCTGCCAGCTGATCTACGCAAGACCTGAATGCTCGTCCGGGTACCCCATCCAGGCCAGTGGCTTTCCGTGGGTTGACCTTCGAGAAGGCTGCTCTGACGTCTGCAGTGGTGATCTCAGATACAAGTTCATCCGCGGCTTCTGGGGTGGAGGGCTCGCTCTCGCTGACCTCTTGCTCAAAGCGGGCCAGGCCTTCGGTGAAGTGAAAAGAGTTGAAGGTTCAATGGCTTGATCACCCGCTGTTGAGAGGCGAAGTGCGATCTTTATTGCATCAGATGCATCCACGAGGTCTGAAGCTTCGACGTACAGCAGAAACTTTTGCTTGAATCCCAGTTGGCACTGAGATTGCCGGAGGTCCTGAGCTGGTGAGGAGCCTGAATCTTCTCCATGGTGCCAGGATACATTCACTGGTCGGCAAGGAATGGACTGACGTAAACCACCTAGATTAAGCAATCTCCTGGTAGCATGTTGTGTTACGTACTCTGGGATAACACAGGCTGCAACTGGATGCAGCTTTAACCAAAAGATACTCCAGACCTTGAAGTTAGTTCAATCTGATTTATTGAACCAGTAGCACAGTTCTCTGTAAGTTCGACTCTCTGCTAACCTAATTGTGGCTGAACCAGATTAGCTCTGAGCCACGTGCTGGAGGTGTGATACTGTACGTACACCCTGACTCACTCTGTAGATGTTAATCAGTGGAAAGAGGCGGAGTGTGAGTGCCTCGAGCCTTTTATAGTGAGATAGCACCCCTGAGTGTCCTGCCTGCTCATTGGTCATGTCCTGTTCTCTGTGTTCATTAGCTGCCTGTCTGTGCCTGTCTGTATATCATTATCTGCCTGTTGGCATATCATGACACAATCCACATACCCTGCACATGTTTGGGTTGTAGGGGTGAGACCACGCAGACACGGGGAGAATGTACAAACTCCACACAGACAGTGACCCGGGGCCAGGATCAAACCTGCGTCCTCAGTGCCGTGAGGCAGCAGTGGTAACCACTGCGCCACCGTGCCGCCCACTAGGCTGCCATTTCCAAATATTCGCCTCCCACAGTGGAAACAGACACCAATACTTCATCCCCTGTGCTTGTAAACCCTGGAACAAGACCCATTCTGCAGAGTTACACGCCACTTTACACTGAGACATGGGCAAAATTCTCCGGTAACGGCGCGATGTCCGCCGACTGGCGCCCCAAAACGGCGCCAATCAGACGGGCATCGCGCCGCCCCAAAGGTGCGGAATCCTCCGCATCTTTGGGGGCCGAGCCCCAACATTGAGGGGCTAGGCCGACGCCGGAGGGTTTTCCGCCCCGCCAGCTGGCGGAAATGGCGTTTGTTGCCCCGCCAGCTGGCGCGAGAATGCAGCGCATGCGCGGGAGCGTCAGCGGCCGCTGACAGTTTCCCGGGGCATGCGTGGGAGCGTCAGTGGCCGCTGACAGTTTCCCCGCGCATGCGCAGTGGGGAGAGTCTCTTCCGCCTCCGCCATGGTGGAGGCCGTGGCGGAGGAATAAGGGAAAGAGTGCCCCCACGGCACAGGCCCGCCCGCGGATCGGTGGGCCCCGATCACGGGCCAGGCCAACGTGGGGGGCACCCCCCGGGGTCAGATCCCCCCCCCCCAGGACCCCCGGAGCCCACCCACGCCGCCTGGTCCCGCCGGGAAAGACCTGGGGCGAAATTCTCCGTTATCGGCGGAAAATCCGCCGATCGGCGCAAAAAACGGCGCAAATCCGACTTGCGTCACGTCGGAAAAATGGGTCGAAAGTCTCCGGCCCGAAATGGGCTAGCAGCGACGTAACGGGATCCGCGCTTGCGCAGTGGTTCACGCCGTGCAGTGTCATACGCGCCGCACGGCGTGACGGCTCATAAGGCAGCGCTGCTCCCCCCCACCCTACCGGAACACCCTACTGATTGATGCTTGCCGCCGCTCAGCCCCAAGGTTCAAGTCACGGGATGTGGAGGCTGATCCTGTACGCGTGTTCTGTCATCATCCTCCCTCACATCCCTTATACATATCGTCCGCAGAGTTTCCCCGCTCCACAGCCGGTGTCTGTCGTATCAGTCCTTATCCTCATACCCTCTCCTCCTTACTCCTACGACAGCACCCACACAAGACACACCCACAACACAACACACACCACAACACACCCCACAACACACCACCCCAAACCCCCCACCCCACAACCCACACATCCAACCACCCCTACCCCACAAACCCCCACACCAACCCCCACAACCCCCACATCCCCACACCCACCAAAACCCCCACACCCCACACCCCCCCACACCCCAACCCCCACACCCCATACCCCCCCCCACCACCCAACCCCCACCCACATCCCCCCCACCCCATTCCCCCACACCCCACATCCCCCACACCCATATCCCACCCCACATCCCCATACCCCCCTCCCCCACAACCCCCCTCCCCCACAACCCCCCACCCCAAACCCCCACACCCCAAACCACACCCCCAATCCCCATACCCCCACACCCCACAACCCCAACACCACACCCAAACAAACCCCCCATCCCCATAACCCCCACCCACACCACCCCATACCCCACACAACCACACCACCACCAACCCCCCACACCACCACAACCCCATACACCCCCACCCCACATCACCCCCACCCAACACACCCACCACCCATACCCACCCCACCCCCAACCCACCCTCCCCCACACCACACCCCACCAACCACCCCACACCCCCATATCCCCACCCCACACCCACACCCACCCCACCCCCACAACCCCCACACACCCCAACACACCCCCTCACCCCACATCCCCCCACCACCCCAAATCCACCCACCCCATATCCCCCCTCCCCATACACCCTCCCACCAACCCCCCCACAACCCCCCACACCCCATACCCCCCCACCCCATACACCCACCATACCCACACCCCCTCCCCCACACACCCCCTCCCAACCCCACCCATATCCCCCCCCATATCCCACCACTCCCCATATCACCCCAACCCCCATACCCCCCCCAAACCCCCCAAACACCCCCCATATCCCCCACCCATACCCCCCTCCCCCATATCCCCACCCCAATCCCCCCACCCCATATCCCCCTCCCCCATATCCCCCCACTCCCCATATCCCCCACCCCATAACCCCCTCCCCAAACCCCCCACACCCCAACCCCCCTTCCCACCATATCCCCCTCCCCATATCCCCCCCTCCCCATATCCCCCCCTATCCCCCTCCCCATATCCCCCCTCCCCCATATCCCCCTCCCCAATCCCCCCCCCCATATCCCCCCTCCCCCATATCCCCCTCCCCATATCCCCCCTCCCCCATATCCCCCTCCCCCATATCCCCATATCCCCCCATCCCCATATCCCCCCTACCCCTCCACCTATCCCCCTCCCCATAACCCCCCTCCCCATACCCCCATCCCCAATCCCCCACCTCCCACATACCCCCCCTCCCCCATATCCCCCCTCCCCATATCCCCCCATAACCCCCCCCCATATCCCCCCTCCCCATATCCCCCCTCCCCATATCCCAATCCCCACCCATACCCCTCCCCATATCCACCTCCCCACTCCCCCTCCCCCATATCCCCCTCCCCCACATCCCACTCCACCAACTCCCACCTCCCCCATACCCCCCCAACCCCACCCATATCCCCACCCCCATATCCCCCCTCCCCCATAACCCCCCTCCCCCATATCCCACCCCTCCCCCATATCCCCCCTCCCCCATATCCCCCCTCCCATATCCCCACAAACCCCCTCCCCATATCCACCCTCCCCCATATCCCCCCTCCCCATACCCCCTCCCCCATATCCCCCTCCCCACATCCCCTCCAATCCCCCCCATATCCCCCCTCCCCCATATCCCCCCTCCCCATATCCCCCCATATCCCTCCATATCCCCCTCCCCATATCCCTCCCCATCCCCTCCCCATATCCCCCCTCTCCCCATATCCCCCCTCCCCATATCCCCTCCATATCCCCACCCCATATCCCCCTCCCCCATATCCCCCCTCCCCATATCCCCCCTCCCCCATATCCCCTCCCCATATCCCCCTCCCCATATCCCCCCTCCCCCATATCCCCCCTCCCCATATCCCCCTCCCCATATCCCCCATATCCCCTCCTCCCCATATCCCCTCCCATATCCCCCCATATCCCCCTCCCCCATATCCCCCCTCCCCATATCCCCCCTCCCCCATATCCCCCCATCCCCATATCCCCCTCCCCATATCCCCTCCCCATATCCCCCATATCCCCCTCCCCATATACCCCTCCCCATATCCCCTCCATATCCCCCTCCCCATATCCCCCTCCCATATCCCCTCCATATCCCCCTCCCCCATATCCCCCTCCCCCATATCCCCCATATCCCCCTCCCCCATATCCCCCATCCCCTCTCCTCCCATATCCCCCATATCCCCCTTCCCCATCCCCCCATATCCCCCTCCCCATATCCCCCCTCCCCCATATCCCCTCCTCCCCATATCCCCCTCCCCATATCCCCCTCCTCCCATATCCCCTCCTCCCCCATATCCCCCTCCCCATATCCCCCTCCCCATATCCCCCCCTCCCCCATATCCCCCTCCCCATATCCCCCTCCCCATATCCCCCCTCCCCCATATCCCCCTCCCCCATATCCCCCCTCCCCATATCCCCCTCCCATATCCCCCTCCCCATATCCCCTCCCATATCCCCCCTCCCCATATCCCCCCTCCCCCATATCCCCCCTCCCCCATATCCCCATAACCCCTCCCCCATATCCCCCCCTCCCCATATCCCCCTCCCCATATCCCCCCTCCCCATATCCCCCCTCCCCCATATCCCCCCTCCCCCATATCCCCCTCCCCATATCCCCCCATATCCCCCCTCCCCCATATCCCCCTCCCCCATATCCCCCCTCCCCATATCCCCCTCCCATATCCCCCCTCCCCCATATCCCCCCTCCCCCATATCCCCCCTCCCCCATATCCCCTCCCTCCCCCATATCCCCCTCCCATATCCCCCTCCCACATCCCCCCCATATCCCCCTCCCCCATATCCCCCCTCCCCATATCCCCCCTCCCCCATATCCCCCTCCCCATATCCCCCTCCCCCATATCCCCCTCCCCCATATCCCCCCTCTCCCCCATATCCCCCTCCTCCCATATCCCCCCTCTCCCCATATCCCCCCTCTCCCATATCCCC